>NC_091746.1:58273300-58485800 GCF_043380555.1 Nothobranchius furzeri
CTCCCCCTCCTTCTCCTTCCTTCCCTCCCATCATGTCCTTACCTTTGCTTTTATGAGACTAGACTCCAGGAGCCGCCAGTTTTATCAAAGCTTTCCATTAAAGAGCAGAAAAAATTAAGCAGTGGTTTATAAATTATTATTATTATTATTATTATTATTATTAGTAGTAGTAGTAGTAGTAGTAGTAGTATTGGTGGTGAACTAGATTATCCTTAATTATATGGATCTTTAAAAAATCAGTTTTGCCATTTTTAGCTCATGATTCTGCATTATATTTCCAACTTAAGGGAGTAAATTAATTAATTGATTACCGACTGAATCCTCTCAAAAAGACACTTCTGACAATAAAATAGAGTCAGGGTTGACGGGACAAAACACCATCACCTGGAAGACACATTTATAGTTATTTAGAGGTTATTTATTAAATGTGTATTTAATAAATGTAATAAGCAATCATTACCTGGCCTATGTTGTGCTGCTAAACTTTAAATTAACTTTTTATTACGACAAATTAAATATAGGTTTTTATGAGATGATATAATGCAATAAACATGTTAACAAAACGTGGCTATTTGTTTCATAAACTGTTTTCTAGCGGATGTTATAACTAACTGTCTTTTGAATATTTAAAAAATAAAATAAAATAAGTTGGGTTTGTGTCCTGCAGTACCTAGAGCCTCCACCAGAGCGCATGTGATATGTTGAGGAATACAGCAGGTTTTGACAGAAGTACTAATCCTGTTAAGGAAGTCGAGGGTTTAGAAACTCAGAAGCAAATGCTTTAAAAAGGTACATTTTGTGTTGTAAGGCCAAAGTTAGGTTTTATAATGACTTATTTTGTGATTATAAATAGATTTTCTGGTGCTTTTCATTTCTCGCTAACATTTTTGTGTTATTCTTAAAATGACATACTAAAAATGAGCTAAATGCAATCTGATTCATGAGCTGCCTCCAGGAGCGGAGTCTGACGTCTAAAGCACATTTCTGGACATCCAAGGAAGATCTTAAGTGTCAATTCAACAGAGAAGCTTCATGAAGTATTGGTCAGTGTCATTAAATCTCAGAGTCCAAGAATTACTTTAATTGGGTACAATCGTTTTCAGATAGGTCAACGTCAGACTGATGGATTGTGATGGACCTTTATTCATTTTCTCACGTTCTAAGACCCATAAGTCATGGCTGCATTTGGTGATAATCACACATTTGACCTGAAATTCTAACGTGCATTGAAAAACAGAGAAAAACTGAGAATGTTGGTGGTGAAATTGTTTTATTTTCTAAAATATTTGTTTTCAATTCAACTTCCTTTTTGCATATTGAGTAAATTTCTACTCTCCATTTTGTCTGCCTTATTAAGACTGCAGTCGAAATAAGCGAGAGACACAGGTATGTTACCATGGTGATCCTAATAAGTCACTAGCAGCAATGTCAACTTTTTGTTACATTTCCAAAGGTAATACATCAAAAGTATTACAAAAGTAGGTCTCAAATAACTAATAAAGTTGATTTATGTTGAAATGTCAGACCTTTCAAAATGTCTTGAGAAATTTTGTAAAATTTAACTTTGAAATTTGCGAACTTCTGAGAAAATCGTCTGCCTTGCAATGGGCTCATGTTTGCAGAAATGTCCACAAAATACTTTTTTTTTCATGTTGTGAACATTTATTTCAGTCACTGTATTGTGTAGCATGAAGCCAAGCCCACGCATAGAAACACATTTCAGGTTCTCAAACATAAACATAGAAATTTTGCTTTATTTTGGATGAAAACTGGAAAATCTGAAAGTGGGAAAGTTTGACCACGTGGTGGGTTCGGGCCCTGTCTGAGGTGGGGCCAAGTCATATTTAGCAAGCATCGTCAAGTCCTGGGTCAAGTCTCAAATAAGGACACTGGTTTCAAGTCAACTTCAAAGACTCAAACTTCAAATTTCAAGTCATTGAAAAAATGATACAAACATGTTCACATCACGTGTTCTCTTTAAAATCTGTATCTATCACAGCACCTGATGAAACAAGTGCCATTGAAATACAAAAATTACAAAAAGTTGTTCAAAACTCCAACTTCTGTGTTGTAAAGTTTTAATCAAACTAAGCTAATAAGAATAGGCTGCTATGATTTCAAAAAGTCCAAGTCAAGTCTTTGGCGTAAATGTCCAAGTCAAGTAATAAGTCTTAGAAATGTTTTTCAAGTGAAGTCTATTAATGATTAGTCTAACTCGCGACCAAGTGACATGACTCCAGTCAGTGCCACTGATTCCTAGAAATTAGTTTTCATCATGCTTCACTTAAAAATCCCAAATTGCTTAAAAACAGGTTAAAAGTCATCTGTGAAAGCAACAGTTAAAAATAACCCCTTCTTTATTTTTCTAGCTCCGCTTCCTGGGAATGCTTCTATTTCAGCCTCGACAGTCTTGTTTATGCCTTCAGAAAAGCTACGCAACAAACTTTTATGAAACTCGGTGAAGATGTGAAGCATTAGAAGTTGCTGAAATCCCTGGAGCGGATCAGTGTTTCACAATGAACTACAAAAACCAATGTATGTCTTCATGTACACATGCTAACGGACTGTTTAGGCATGTATGGGGAATGGTTTTAGTGTAAAGTACAAACATGTATAATAGCATCTGTAAACCAAAGTGTGCCCCGAGGAGAGTTGAGAAAAGGTTTTTCACTTCCTGCGACTCGCCGCAAAGTTTCACTTTTATCTTGCAGACATGAAGATCACGTCAGTCCATCGGTCTGGCAGTTCTGTTGGTGCATTTCTTTATCTTCTGTTTTAATTAATGGCCCAACTCACTGAGACTGTTTTCCTTCCAGCCAAGGTTTGTAGGGCAGTAGGTGGTTTATTTTTATATTTTAATCTCAGAGTTTCTCTCATGCTTCAATCAGACTTTTTGCTCTGACCTCACACTTAAACTGCTGAACCTCCCACTGTTACCATGGCAATATTAATGAGATCCAAATCACAAGAGGATCACCACCAGTACTCAAACCAACCGTTCTCTGGTGCCCTAAATTCTCTTTGTGGAAATCTGGGTCTGACCTCTGGCTCTGGAGTCACACAGGAGAAGTTGCAAATAACCTCTCCCAGAATCCCATGCTCCATCCATCTTCCTGCTGCTACCTGAAATGAGAACGTACAGTAGGACGACCCCTGCCCCATGAAGGAACAAGGAGAACCATGCCACTTTGTGAAAACCCTCAGTTCAGCCATCTGGCTCCATGCAGAGCAGTAGTCTCTCCTTCAGTGTCCAATGTCACAGCCACCTACTGTCAACCCCAAGCCCAACACCAGCCATTCTTTACATCAGATTACATCCATTATGTTGTCCTTGAAAGAAAATTTTCAGGCATGAAAATCATTCCAACTGAGCCAAAAGGCATGAAATTCTCTGAGGAAGTGGGAGCTTCAGCAGCACAGATGGATCCATTGTGTTTTAAACTTTTACCCTCCAATTTTGTACCCCCACCTTTTTTTCTGCTGCCTCTGCAGTCATGACAAGATACAGGACACATTATTACACAATGTGTGGGTGATGATTCTTTTAGGATAGAAAAACAATCAAGAGCAACTATGGATGTAGTTTTTGTGTGTGTGTGTGTGTGGGTGGGTGGGTGGGTGGGGGGCATGTCCCCCCCACTTTTTCCAAAATCAATTTTAGTCCCCTGCACTCTTTACTGTCCAAAAACAATATTACGCTTTATTAAATAGACACTGGTGGAGCACTAGGACCAACAGCCACTTTTGTTGAAGCCTGTTTTCCATTAGAATCGTCTATAAGCTCATCTATGGGCTCTGCTGATACTTGCCAACGTGTGATAGGCCGCTCCTGCCACTTGTGTACTTGACAGTACTGCATTCCTGACATAGCATAAAAGAGCCTCTAGGCTGTAGTTTATACATATTTTTTGTATACTTACTGTAAAGACTCCCCCCGGTCCTCATGCTGGTTGTGTACCCCCCCCCCCCCCCCACTTCTAAAGTCAAAGCTACATTCATGATTGCGACAATATTTTAATGAGATTATAACAAGAAGAAGAGAAATGGGATGTTTTCAAAATTCTTCGGTAAGGCATGCATTTCAAAAGCCAGACTTAAAGAGACATTGTCTAGTTTTTACGGTTAATCTCTGGAAATATTCATCAAAATGTTGTTAAAAATGAATTAAATGATGCCCAGTTGTGGAAAAACACTGGCGGCTTTGTAACATATCCATAAAAATCAGTGTCGAAAATAAATGGAAGCGGGTCTAAGGGTGTTTCTCAATGTTGCCAACGAGGACACCGTCCTTCCTTGGTCAAAGAAAATGGCTAAATGGAACAGACTTGCATCACGTGACCACTGCCGGAGCCGCGTCATGACGTAATGGACTGGGACAGAACAAGAATCATAAACACAGAACAAAAATACAAGATGCATCAAAGAAGTGACAGAATGGAGTATTTATATTGGATCACACATGGGACCGCGTCATCAGCATAGAAAACATGAGCAGTAGAGGGCGACGCCCTCTGTTGCCTGTGGATAAACGGAAGTGACGCCACTAACGCTGGCGAACTCTGATGATGGCTAGAGATACTAGCTGAAACATGTCAGGTAAAGAACGATTATGTTTTTCACTAAGCTGTGTAAAAAAATAATTATTCCAAAAAAAAGTGCATCTCAATAGCGTCAACATATTTGATCATTTAATGTGCCTACCGTTGAAGGTGTTAAAATAACACGATAAAGGTCTTTTAAAATCTATTAATAGGAACAGAAACAATTATAAGACGAGGTCTAAACGTGAACAGAATATTCTCAGATATATACAAGATCATCTACTGTCAGATCCAATCATCTAATGAGACACTCTGGAGCTTAAAGGTGCAATGTGTAAGAATGACATCCTGTGGACACATTGGGGTACTGCAGTCAGTACCTCCAGTTCCGTGAGATTCATGGCTGCCATCTGCGAATAAACACCAGAAGATTCTAGATTACATGCAGAGACGAGTCATACACAGTAAGTAGAAAAGTAGATAAATAAACTGTCAAATCTGGTGTTCGCACATGTTTTATGGCAGGGAGAACTCATTTATTTATTTGCTTTTATATTTTATTTCCTTAATTACTTGGTGACAAAAAGCAGATGTTTTCATATATTTATTTAGAATCTTGTTCTCAAAGTAAATTGTTCCACAAAATTACAGTTGTTGTCAAGTTCTAATAATAAAAAGCAAATTTCCCCATCTGGAAATAATCAGACTTCTTTTTCCCAGCAGCAGTCATTTTGCCACTTCATTTGCGGTTGTTGAATTTTTATATATAGATATATAAAAACATACATGAAAATAAATAAATTAAATCTCTAGTTTAACATGCAAATGAAGTAACAAATGGAGACAATTGAAAATTTGAACAAAAAGACAGAAGACTTTATAGTCTGTCCCACTTTATGTATTTTGCCTTGGGTTTCCATCAAGAAAGATGCTAATACCAGAGACTGAGGAGAGTCGAACTGTATGAGCCGTAAGCAACGATGAAATCATATCAATCAGAGTGATGGGGGAGGCTCGTATCACCCAGGGACTGAAATTAGGCTTTAATTAAACTGCGGCACCTTCATTGTGGGACGTTAAACAACCAGAAACACTGCGTTTCTACTAAAAACCAAACTCTGACATAGCGAGAAAAATAACTTTATACAAAGCTGCTGTGCTCAAAGAATCATCTAGGGTCAAAATAAAACCTAAATGTATGACGTTAATGTGATATTTTACAACAAGTGTAACATTTTGCTTGGTTTTTGTTGAGTAACCTTTTGGGAAAACAAACATTAGATCATCCGCTGCAACTGACCTGAGTTTCTCATCATAACTGATCACTTAAAAAAAATAGAGTCAATATATTATGTTAAACGGGCATCCGGTAAAGGAGGAAGTGGAAGCTACGGGGTGCTGTTAAGCAGCACAGATGGAGCTTCACAATGAAGAAGCAGAGGAATTATTATTACTAATGTTACTATTACAAGGTGAGGTTGTTCTGCGTAGAGGAACACCATCATGAACAACAGGGTCGAGGCACTTTCAAAGCAGCGCACACATTCTACAAAGGATAACATGCAAACACACACACACACACTCTCTAAAACACATTCACACACGTCATCAGTCTTTTCATTCTCAGGGTTTTCAGCCAGAGTCCATGCTGAAGAGCTCGATCTCGTGAGGGCTCCAGTAGAGGCCAACAGCGGCGTTATAGACCAGCGACCACACATAGGGGATGAAGAAGTCCTCCGGCTGATCTTCCTCCACGTACTTAAATTTAAGCTCTGGGAACTTCTAATCAAAGACACAAAAAAAGTAGAGAAGAAGAAAAAATGCATGAAACCCAATCAAATACACCAACACTGCTTCAAATGTCTGCTTGGTTAAATGACTAAACACTGAAGAGAGCTTTCAGGATCGTTTCTGCTTCCAGAAAAAAAACAAAAAACAAATGCTGTTTATGTTTTCCCCACTGACAGTGATGCATGACTCACACGTGAGGAACATGAAACAAAACTGACTGAATCACAAACAAATAGCTTCAAATCTTGTGAAAATGTGTGAAAAAAGTCAGGCATGCGATTCATTGTAGCTGCTGCTAGACAGCGTTTCGCGTACGTTGCCAGAATACCATTTGTTATGAAAACCAATGTACCGTACGTTTGTTCCACTTAAGCAACCCGGCCAGCAAACACTAAAAACAAACGGAAAGTTTGTAAAAATTATTATTTTCCTCCAGACTAGAACTTTAGATGCAGGTTTTATTGTATCTGTTAGATAAAGAAAACAAGCAAAGATCTGAACGTAACTTGAAGGTGACTTGTGTACCAATCCACACTTTCCATCATGTCTCACTAAATCTGGTGAGTTTTGTTTATTCCTGTTAAAAAACAATGTTTGAACCACAAGCAAGTGGAATTCAAGGGATGATTCGGTCATTCTGACACGTGCTTCTGTGCAAACGCTTTAGGAACAATTTCTATGTGACTGATGAGCTAACGGCTAGTCCAAATGCAATGGAGACCAAAATATCTGGGAGCCATCTTAAAACATCTCAGATCTTCAAAACGCCACAGTGGAAATGTTTTACAAAGCTTTACATTACCATCAATTACACGGTTATTTACATGGAAGTCTGTGGTTATTTATGAGGATTAACATCAACAGTAGCAGGAACGTGTAGCACTCCTGGTGCATCCCAGGAGCTGATCAATAAGGATTTACTTTTATTTGAATAATAATGCTACAAACAAAATTTTGACAAACTGCTGCAAAATTTAGACTACTGGAGCTGTTTTAGGGACAGATGAATCCACTTTGGATTAGCTATACTCAGACTAGCCGTTAGCTCATCAATCCTGATTTTAAAACTCTGCTATGGTAAATGGCCTGTATTGGATATAGTGCTTTCTAGAGTCCTGGAACCCCCCACGGCACTTTACAACACAATCAGTCATTCACCCATTCACACACACATTCACACACTGGTGGGGATGAGCTACGATGTAGCCACAGCTGCCCTGGGGCGCACTGACAGAGGAGAGGCTGCTGAGCACAGGCGCCACCGGTCCCTCCGACCACCACCAGCAGGCAATGTGGGTTAAGTGTCTTGTCCAAGGACACAACAACAAAAACAGACTGAGCGGGGCTTTAACCTGCAACCTTCCGATTATGGGGCGAGCACTTAACTCCTGTGCCACCGTCGCCCACTATGCACAATGTATTCGATTATTTTTATTCACATAAAATGAAATATTTCGATTAGTGCTAAACCAAAATGCACTGACAGTAATCTTGCGTTAGATCCTAGTATACAAACACAAAGCTGCAGCATTTACACACGGAACTGGTTTACTGGGGATTCTAACAAAATGAAAAGCTGAAATTATGAAATGCTTTGCTGATTATATAAATATGCTTGTTATAAAAAGTTACAGTGGAACTAAGATTTTTATTTCATATTCTGACTAAAATCAGTAATTGAAGTTAGATTATCTACTGGTGGTTTTGGTTCACATCTGAAACTGTATTGTTTGTTTGTAAACAACTTTTCTCAGAAGAAATGCAGACGGATCTGTTTCCAAGTCCCCCAACCAGACCAAAGCCATCATCTGCCAGCCCACCTAACAGCAGGTAGGCAGCAACGGCATCAATAATACAAGGACGTCTCATTATGTCTTCCCGTCTACACGGGCACACATGCAGTCCAGTAATCAGTCTGCGGTGAAAGACAGACGCTGCGGCCTTTATGCGACGGTCCCAGTCTGCTCTATTGAGCCCTGACTGGCTCCATTCACAGCCACACTATCGGTATCATAATGACACAGACGGAGGGGCTACGGGGTCACAGGCCATATGCCAGGCTACCGAGACTCCACCACACACACCGCGGCCATTGTGAAGGCTGGACACAATGCAGGAGCTGTATTATCCTCCTGGTATTTGTGTGTAGGTGACTTGTCTCATAGCCTCATCAAATGTTCATGTGACACCGATGGTGACAGTTACTCAGCACGACATGCTTCGACTTGTTAGCTTATGGGATGAAAATGGTTTTCAATCTTTCATTTTAATTGGAGATCCTTTATTTAAACAGACTCATCAAATTAAAAGCATTAATGGAAGGTTGGCAAGAAGAATAATGTCTATTTACAGATCCTCAACAGTTATGCTAATATGCTAATCAGGATAATAAAAGCATCAATCAGCAAACATGACTATATCAACATTATGTCAACATGCAGCATTAACACCTTTCAGTCAGAGCATTAACAGATTAAATTTACTCTGATTAATATGTTAATATTAGCCAATGCTGCACTATAAGCTAATCATGTATATGAAGAGCAAGTGATGCTAGCTGAGACTTTTTCAACGTTTCGGGAGAACTGAAGGAGTAATGGAAAACTGCAGGTGGGGAAAAGGGTGGTAAAATAACAGCTGCATAAGACTTTTAACCCTTTAACTTCTGCACCAAGAAAAAAGCAACGAAAACATTCCACTTGTGCATTTTTGGTTGTGGGGGTTTTAGTTTAACATAAATAAATAATATAATAATTGTAATATTAAGGTATTAATAATGCAATGTAATAATGTTACACCTTTTCCTCAAATGACTCCACATTCTTTAGAATTTTCTTGTTTTACTATTTTTTTTATTCCATGTTAAGTTCATTTCATGCTTCAACGTGATATAGGGACTTTAGAAATGCTCTACCAGTTGGTTGAGCAGACAGGCAATCCACTTTGGTCTTGGCTGCGCTCAGTCCGTTAGCTCATCAGGCCTAGATCTGAGGACATTCAGGAACAAATCTACATCAAGCAAGATAGTAATTCTACATTTCTCCATAACATCAAAGCAAATCTAAATTAAAGATAGGAGATGCAAAAACATTGAGGCTATTTTTTTTACTAAAATTTTAAAAACAGCTAAACGAAAAAATGCATCTTTGTGTAACGATGCTGAAAGATCTGTTAGAATATCAGGTGTTAGTTGTTTCTCAGGGAAAGTGTTCATTAGATTTCAATAAAAATAATTACAAACTCAATCCTTTTAAAGAGCATCTAGTCAACAGCAGGATTTGGCCTTTAGCTCGTTATTTGGAACCAAATTCACATCTGAACTTCAGTTTACCTTTATGTTTGTCTATTTTTAAACATGTTCAATGTATAGAGCCATATTGGGTTCTACAACTCCCCAAGGCACTTCACAACACAGTCATTCAACTCACACACACATACACACACTGGTGGTGATGAGCTATATGAAGCCACAGCTGCCGTGGAGCGCACTGACGGAGGCAAGGCTGCCGTACAATGGCGCCAACGGTCCCTCCGATCATCAGCAGAAAAGGCGGGTGAAGTGTCTTGCCCAAGGACACGACAACTGTGGCAGACTGAGCGGGGCTCGAGCTGGCTCTTAGCTTCTCTGCCTCCGTGTTAAGTCTGTCAGAGGGAACCATCATTCACATCTGATGCTCGGTGTGGTGGGTTTAACCAACCAATGTCTACTGATGCAACACTTAACTGCTAAACCTTGGTGCGTAATTGTGAATCATGTTGCACTCAAGTAGTGTTTGAAATGCAGAGCAGCTCCCTTTCGCAGGCACAGGTCATGTGTTTTAGGTGATGCAGTCTTTGGGTGCTCCGGCGTGGTTGCTGCTTCCAAAGAATCAAACACTTTCCTTGAATCAGTGTTTCCCAAGCCAGCTTTGGACAAAAGGGAAACAAAGGAACTACACAGCAGAAATATAAAGTCCCCCGTCTACATCAAGCTACTTCTCCTAGACCCATAATAAGAAAATGGAAAAATGATCCCTGAATCACAATGGCCACCATTTTCCCCCTCTTTCTTCTATAATGGACAGAACCACCAGGGGATTTTGTGCTACAGGAAATCTTAGATATCACTGCTTGCATTTCAGCAAAAAAAAAAAAAAAAAAAAAAAAAAAAATCCCTTCTAGAGTCAGACTTGAGTGCTTTCTGAGCAGAGAACAGAATAGCATCTCCAGTGAACTACATCCCATCATTAATATTATCTCTGTCCTTTATTCGGTCTCCACGGTGATTTCCCCTCTGTACATCTGCTCCAGCTTTCCGGCTGTTTCCCTCTCCCTTCCCTCCTCTGTGTTGTTCTCGAGTCTGGGTCCACTTGGCCTGGGAACATATCAGTTCGTTATAGGTCCTGGTGGGTCGGACCCTCGCCCTCTAAACACAGACTGACTGGCTGGCCTCATATCTCAGGACTCTGTGTTCTCTCATCCTCCTCTGCTCACTGCTGTGCTGCCAGAGTTCAGCCAGGGAGACAAGAATGCTGCTGCAGAGCTAATATAAACTTGGAACGCACAAACACTGAAAGCTAATGTTTAAAATGATTTCCATCGTCTTATTAGTCTGTGATAAAGCGCTGACTGGAAATTATTTGGTTTAAAATGAGGAGCCATTTGCAAAAAAACAAGAAAAGTTGGGGAAGTTCACAGAAAATATTTCACGAATGCAAAACATCAGAAGGGTTCAGCTTCTGAAGCAGAGGAAAAGGCTGTTTTTGTATTTGAGTGTAATGTGAGGATCCCATGATGTATTAGGGCCACTGAGGGAATAAACAAACAAGGAGGGAGTGTTGATACTAAGTGTCTGGATGTTATTTTCAGAAAAAAAAAAACAGACAAACAAAAAACAGACCAAGCTCACTCATTTTTTCAACACATTAGCAGTGGTAAGTAAATATCAATGCCTTGTGAGTCGATCTCTGAGGACAAAAGCTCTCACGCTCCTGTTTCAGGAAGTAAAAGTGAGCCAGAGGAGAGCAGAAGCTAGCATGATAGGGAGTCAGTGTTTCCCCTACATAGTCTCAGGTGTGGCGCTGCACCATGGCCATGAAAGCAACCTCCCCCCGTTCCTCGCGCTGTCACCCCCTTCCCCGCTCTCCCGGTCCGCGTTGCTTTGCAAAATTTATTCTGTGGGTTTTGCTTTACGTGCTGTGATGTAAGAGCGTGTCAAACTCAGCAGTTCAGATTGGGACAGACAGGAAGTCAAACACTAGAGCAGTGGAAAGCATCTGGCAACTTTCAAAATAAAAGACGCGTAAATGTCCACCTGTTTAACTAATTAAAAAAAAAAGTCATTACTTATGACACCTCTGAGACAGTGGTAAAAATAAGTTTTCGATACATGTAGTCTTTCTCCTTGCTTCTTATTGCATGAACTGGAAAACTCAAGCCTTTCCTCGCAATTCTCTGATGATTTTCTGATCTCGAGGGACCAGATGCGTGAACACTTTCACAGCTGCTGTGCGTCTGAAACGCCGCTGAAGTGAAAATGTGTCTATTACATTACACATCCAGTGGAATGACCAGGTCACTTTCTTCTGGTAACAATATGTGGACTTGCTTCTTAACTTAATCTCAGCGCTTCACTTCTTTTCCCCTCTGTGGCACTAACACACCAGCACGGATCTCGATGTCTCTGGCCATTAAACAGATAATAAACAAAGTAACTCAAAGTCTAAAATGGCAAATGTCACGTGTTTAATTACACACAAGGACCAGATCAAGGGATTTCACCACCGGTCTATCCAGAATCTCCCTGGTCTGCGAATGATGGTGACAAAAGTATCATATGAACTAACTTGCAAAAAATCTGCTGTTTTTTTTCCACTTTTGTATCTCCAACAGTCACAGCCCAATCAGATACTGGACGTTGAATGTGTGGAAAAGTAGTACATGCTAGCTTTTAGACCCCACCCCACCCATAAGGAGCCAGAGAGTCTGTAGGCCATCACTACACAATAAAAGTGGATTTCAGCTGGACGGGCTAAACAGCTCATTCCAGACAGGGCCTACAAGAACCACTCAGCCTCACACACCCTGAAATAACAACACACACACAGACCCACACACAGAGACTGAGAAAGAGACAGCTGAGTGATGAGGCAACAAGGGTCATCTTTGGGGTATTTACTGCTTCTTTTAACCCAAATCTGCATGTCTGTGTCTAAATGCTTCTAATTCCTTCAAGTGAACGATCCCTCTGAAGTCTAGCTTCTCCACAAAGATAGCCCAGTTAAAACAACATCAGTCTGTTTCTTCAGTGAAGTCAAAACAAAATGGGTTTATTTGACAGCTGTTAGCGGTTCCTAACAAATTAACACCATCTAAAAAGCCTTGACGAAGCACATATCACCCACTGCCTTGTATGTCAAGAGTTTTAAACTAAAATCATCTTTTGTTGGGAAAAGACGTTAAGAACCATTTTGGTCACAACTCAAAAATAACATTAAACACAATCTCATGAAACGTCTCAAAATGTGACAACCAATCAATATCTGTTAACCCTTTAAGACCTGCCATTGAACAAGTTCGCCAGGACTTATATTTACATTTTTACATGCTGTGGTGTCATTTTTTTGAGTATTTTAACTTGCTACACATCAATACAACCCTTACATTCTAAATTTTAATATGAAAGTAAAATGTTCATAGCAACTAAATGTCTTACTAAAAAATGCAATTATCCATACAGATATGAAAAATCGTTTTTTGTTTTCACACATTCTTTTCATTATACAGAAATTCCACACCTTTATCCCTCAAAATTGTCAATGAAAAAAGTTTCACACAATCCTTTCAAACAACACTTATTTGAAGTGTTTCCATAATTTAGTTTCTGAGTTGAGGTGGCTCGGGCATCTGGTCAGGATGCCTCCTGGACGCCTCCCTGGTGAGGTTTTCCGGGCACGTCCAACCGGGAGGAGGCCTGAAGGGAGTCTCTCAGCTGGCCAGGGAACGCCTTGGGATTCATAGTCCCTCCAGCGTGTCCTGGGTCTCCCTTCAGGCCTCCTCCCGGTTGGACGTGCCCGGAAAACCTCACCAGGGAGGCGCCCAGGAGGCATCCTGACCAGATGCCCGAGCCACCTCAACTGGCTCCTCTTGATGTGGAGGAGCAGCGAATCTACTCCGAGCCCCTCCCGGGTGACCGAGCTTCTCACCCTGTCTCTAAGGGAGAGCCCAGCCACGCCGCGGAGAAAACTCATTTCGGCCGCTTGTATCCGCAATCTCGTTCTTTCGGTCACTACCCAAAGCTCATGACCATAGCAGAGGGGAGGAACGTAGACTGACCGGTAAATCAAGAGCTTCACCTTCTGGCTCAGCTCTCTCTTCACCACGACAGACCGGCACAACGCCCGCATCACTGCAGATGCAGCACCAATCCACCTCGATCTCACGCTCCAGCTTTCCCTTACTCGGGAACAAGACCCCAAGATACTTAATCTCCTCCACTTGGGGCAGGACCTCATCCCTGACCCGGAGAAGGCATTCTACCCTTTTCCGAATCAAGACCACTACTTCCTGTGGTTTATAAGTTTCTGTATTTTGCTAATAGACCAACAAATGTAGTAGTTAATCATACTGTTTTCAACAAATGTCTTGTGCGATCACTTAGAGCTCGGAGTACGTGTTGAGAATGACTCTTCGCTAATAAACTACCATCCTTAATCGAACTGACTCAAAATGGTAAGCTGTAGATCTTTAACCCTAACTATCAAGAAGGAATTATTTTTCTTTTTAATTTAAATAAACTGACAACATGAAAACCATATTTCAATATATATATATATATATATATATATATATATATATATATATATTAATAAAATATTCATCCATCCATTTTCTTTCGCTTATCGTAAGTCGATAGGACAGACTTCCCTCTACCCAGCCATTTAGGCCAGCTCCTCCGGGGGAATCCCAAGGCGTTTCCTGGCCAGCCAAGAGACATAGACCCTCAAACGTGTCCTGGGTCTTCCTTTAGATCTTCTCCTGGTTGGATGTGCCTGGAAAACCTCACAAGGGAGGGGTCCAGGAAGCATCCTGACCAGATGCCCGAGCCACCTCAACTGGCTCCTCTTGCCGTGGAGGAGCAGCGGGTCTACTCCGAGCCCCTCCCGGATGACCACACTTCTCACCCTGTCTCTAAGGGAGAGCTCAGCCACCCTGTGGAGAAAACTCATTCCGGCCGCTTGTATCGACTGGTAAATCGAGAGCTTTGCTTTCTGGCTCAGCTCTCTTCACCACAACAGACCGGTACGACGCCCACATCACTGCAGACGCAGCACCAATCTATCTGTCGATCTCACCCTCCATCTTTACCTCACTCATAAACAAGACCCTGAGATACCTCCACTTGAGGCCGGACCTCGTCCCTGACCCGGAGAAAGCATTCTATCAATATCCGACTCAAGACCATGGCCTCGGATTTAGAGGAGCCGATTCTTATCCCAGCTGCTAAAAATATTAAATATGTGTAAAATGTATATCCACTGACTTATTGTGATGACCACATTACTTTTTGTGACATCGTGTCAAAAACAAACACAAATATCTGCTAGAAGAGCAGAAAGATCTGAATGTTATTCACAAAGTTGGGCTTGGTATAAAAACAACCATGCTCATAAACTGAGAATCGCATTCCACCATTCTGGCTTCTGGTTTTGTTATAGTGGAGGAAATTACACCAGCATAACACACCAAGGATAACAAGACTCAACCCATTATTATTTTATTTGAGAGGACCAAATATCTTTGTACTGGTTTCTGGCCAGCCGTCTCCTTAAAAGGCACCTCTGATTGAGAAACCAATACTGCTTTTTCAGAGTAATCATCGACGATTCTGCACAACGTTAATCTAACCTATAGATTTTTACCCTGAGGGTCTGAAAAGCAGGATGAGCTCATAAGATGGAGGGAAGAGAGGACGAGAGACAGCTGTTTGTTTGAGTGATGGTACCATCAGACGGTGCGGACTTCTCCCAGAGGAGACATTGCCCAGATACTCCTTTTGCTTCGCAACACCCAGTGGAACTGGAAAGCTTTCAGATGGCTGGGAGAGTCAATGTGAAAACCAACAACACTTTTGCACAGACCTGCTGCACACACACACACTGTTAGTGTGTAAAAACTTGGCAAAGTTCATACAAATCCCACACGGTCAATTAGATACCTGCATACATCCCATGCATGTGAATTTGAGATCACTACATGGGAGTGCTCCAGGTGCGGGTGAAGGACATGGCAGGGTTGTGTGTAATTCTGTGTCATTATGGCCGAGTGCAACATTAGCGCTTTGAGGTGCAGAGGGAGAGAACGCACACGAACTTGTGGCAATGCATCATCCCTCTTCCACGTCGGCCAGCAAGACAAATGCCTTGCAGCTCACCGCCAAGTATAGAACATGAAACACATGATGAAACATGCAATTAAAAGCCCCTGTGCTGGTGGGGAGTGGCGCGTGGAGACCCCTGGTTACATATTCCCTCACTGATTAATAGAGGAGCTTTGGGAGGGGAGGGGTTAGCGATCCCGCTAGGAGTGCTGGGTAACGAGGCGGGGTGGCAGATTTATGTCCCCGCCCGCACTTTTCCCTGAATCCTCGGTGTCCATAGCTTCCCCCTCCCTCCCCTATCTCCTTGAAATGTCATTACATGTTGGCTTGTAGCAGGCCAGCAGACATAGAATGAAGATAAGCCTTGATGCTAATAAGAACAGGGTTTTGGTCATTTGTCCCAACTTTCCGCAGATCTTATGGTCTGTTCAATATGCTCTTCCAATACTTCTCCCTGCTCAACAACCCAGATGAACTCCTCACTTCCTCTGCAACCGTCCAACATCGACATGTGGACATTTCATGACCACTTACGTGCATGCTCACATTACATCTGCAGTCTTACTGTTTGCACAAATTACCTTCAGCCTGTCCTTTGGCAGGGCCTGAGCTCCTTTCATGATGACCTCTTGAACCCTCTCAACTGACAGGTCACTTCCAGCTTGCTCCAGACGCTGACTGAAGAATCCAATCACCTAAAGTTCACAAAAACAGGAAAAAGAAGGAGACTTTAAAAACACGCAACCAAAGGAATCCTTTTCATCACAGACTGGGCTGGTAAAGATAACATCTGAACAGAGAAGTTCTGTCCCATTTCCAAATCAATGTCCCAGTTTGTGTTTATGCACAAGTTGTGTTTCTTTGAATCGTGTCATTAAATGAATGGAAGTGCTGCCTGGGTAATACTAATAATGAGACTATGCTTTTTCTGGACAATAGAAGGTTACACCACCTAAGCTTTCCTCCGGTCAACAGAGCCAATGGAAACAACACAATTAAGTGGACTGCTCTTTTATCTCAAATGCGGAGCCTTTTAGGACTCATTCATCACACCACCTGGACAGCAAGCTGTAAATTGTCACTGACATGATCTCAGCCAGTGGTGTAGCACTACATCACCACTTGATGTAGAGCCAAGTCTTGTGTGAATAGCAGATTTTGTGTTTGTACTGTAGCTTTGTATGTTTGAGTAGAGGTTGTGGTTCTGCAGTATTCTCTAGTAAGAATGAATGCCGGGTTACCCACCCTGATTTAAAGTTACCCACATCACAGCTGAGCTTGTCAGTGACTTGATGCAATTTGCTGGGTTCCTTATATAGGAAAAATTATTTCTGATTGACCTAATGAACTGTCCTGAATTGGAATGTTTATTATGTGAAGTGCCTTGAGACAACTCTTGTCGTGATTTGGAGCAATAAATAAACTTGAATTGAATTGAGCTTCAGACAGCAGGTTTTGGAGTCGTATTTCATGATATTTTGACATCTCGTCCCGGATTTGATAACAGGAACCCAACTCTATCACTCACTTGCAACGTGGATGTTTTATCTCCACAAATAACACAAGCTTGGAGAAGCCTCTGCTGTGTGGTGATGTTGCTAATGCTTAGCTTAAACTAGCCAAGACGTGCACTGCTGATTCACAAAAGTTAAAACAACAACAGCCTTCCACATCGTAAGTCAAAATCGGAAAGTCCATGAATGCTAATTCACAGTGTGACGTAGATCTTTGAGGATTTTCTAAACAGAGATATTCACAGACTATTGTCTATCAGAAGCTAATGCAGGAGATAGGTGTAGGACAGTGCTTCCCAACCTTTCTTCACAAGGACCCCCTTTCTTGTGTCTTAGACAAGACAGGGCCCCCCAACCCAAACTCTTACCCGTTTCACACTGGAAGCACCAGCGGCTCGGAACGGCAGCGGAGCATCACCGCTTCAAATGGAATCCACTATAGTCTACAGGGTGTTTCAAACCAGATGCAACACAGAAACTTTCGGACGTGTCCCAGAAGCAGCCGGCTGGGTTCTATTTTTGCCACAAGCCGCTTCTGGAACACGTCAATTTCCGCAGTTAACATAGGGCTAGACACAAACGGTTTCAGCTTAAACCCCCTGGTAAAAAAAGGTACTGCAGCAATGCGATTTCATACATATGTAGCTTACATGTAAGCTAACGGCTCGTTTACTCCATGCATTGTTTGAAAAGTGCAGCAGTGTGTTTTTCACAGCTTTAATCCTGGCAGTGGAGAGGAACATCATCAAACAGCAAAATCAAATGTGATATCCTTCCTTGTGGTTTAAAGGCGGATTACATAAACAAACAGTGATCTTTGAAAGTCTTGAGGGATCTTGTGAGTTAAGCAAGGAGGATGGTGGAAGTCTCGAGGGATTTTGTGATCTTGCAAGTCCAGTGAGGAAGCCGCTCTGTGGCCACGACTCTCCCGATGCGTTGGACCGCTATGACGCTAGTGGTCGCACACTCTGTCCCACAGCGCTCTTCCGTGAGTGCGGGGGTGGGGGTGTTGCACACGTTCTGCACACGTTCCGCACACGTTCCGCTGCCGTTTCTCACCAGTATCAGCTGATGGAGGGCTTTAGTTTCATTGCGCCGTTCGTGTCAGCGGACACAGTAGGGTCGGGGAGGGGGGGCGGGGCATGACGCTTAGCCTGGTGGGTGGCCAAGCAAAGCCTGGCAGGCTGCCAGGCTTATAAAGTGCCGGGGGAAAACCTGTATATTTACAGTGGGGCAAAAAAGTATTTAGTCAGCCACCGATTATGCAAGTTCTCCCACTTAAAATTATGACAGAGGTCAGTAATTTACATCATAGGTACACTTCAACTGTGAGAGACAGAATGTGAAAAAAAAAATCCATGAATTCACATGGCAGGATTTTTAAAGACTTTATTTGTAAATCAGGGAGGAAAATAAGTATTTGGTCAATAACAAAAATTCAACTCAATACTTTGTAACATAACCTTTGTTGGCAATAACAGAGGTCAAACAATTAATATAGGTCTTTACCAGGTTTGCACACACAGTAGCTGGTATTTTGGCCCATTCCTCCATGCAGATCTTCTCGAGAGCAGTGATGTTTTTGGGCTGTCGCCGAGCAACACGGACTTTCAACTCCCTCCATAGATTTTCTATGGGGTTGAGGTCTGGAGACTGGCTAGGCTACTCCACTAGGCCAGGAGCCACTCCTTTGTTGCCCGGGCGGTGTGTTTGGGATCATTGTCGTGTTGGAAGACCCAGCCACGTTTCATCTTCAAAGCTCTCACTGATGGAAGGAGGTTTTGGCTCAGAATCTCACGATACATGGCCCCATTCATTCTGTCCTTAACACGGATCAGTCGTCCTGTCCCCTTAGCAGAAAAACAGCCCCAAAGCATGATGTTCCCACCCCCATGCTTCACAGTAGGTATGGTGTTCTTGGGATGCAACTCAGTATTCTTCTTCCTCCAAACACGACGAGTTGAGTTTATACCAAAAATTTCTACTTTGGTTTCATCTGACCACATGACATTCTCCCAGTCCTCTGCTGTATCATCCATGTGCTCTCTGGCAAACTTCAGACGGGCCTGGACATGCACTGGCTTCAGCAGCGGAACACGTCTGGCACTGCAGGATTTGATTCCCTGCCGTTGTAGTGTGTTACTGATGGTGACCTTTGTTACTGTGGTCCCAGCTCTCTGCAGGTCATTCACCAGGTCCCCCCGTGTGGTTCTGGGATTCTTGCTCACCGTTCTCATGATCATTTTGACCCCACGGGATGAGATCTTGCATGGAGCCCCAGATCAAGGGAGATTATCAGTGGTCTTGTATGTCTTCCATTTTCTGATAATTGCTCCCACAGTTGATTTTTTCACACCAAGCTGCTTGCCTATTGCAGATTCACTCTTCCCAGTCTGGTGCAGGTCTACAATTCTTTTCCTGGTGTCCTTCGAAAGCTCTTTGGTCTTGGCCATAGTGGAGTTTGGAGTCTGACTGTTTGAGGCTGTGGACAGGTGTCTTTTATACAGATAATGTGTTCAAACAGGTGCCATTAATACAGGTAACGAGTGGAGGACAGAAAAGCTTCTTGAAGAAGACGTTACAGGTCTGTGAGAGCCAGAGATTTTCCTTGTTTTAAGTGACCAAATACTTATTTTCCACCCTTATTTACAAATAAATTCTTTAAAAATCCTGCCATGTGAATTCATGGATTTTGTTTCACATTCTGTCTCTCACAGTTGAAGTGTACCTATGATGAAAATTACTGACCTCTGTCATCATTTTAAGTGGGAGAACTTGCACAATTGGTGGCTGACTAAATACTTTTTTGCCCCACTGTATACAGGTGCTGGCCAGTAAATTAGAATATCATCAAAAGGTTGAAAATATTTCAGTAATTCCATTCAAAACGTGAAACTTGTACATTATATTCATGCAATGCACACAGACCAATGTATTTCCGATGTTTATTACATTTAAATTTGATATTTATAGGTGACAACCAATGAAAACATCAAATCTGGTATCTCAGAAAATTAGAATATTCTAAAGGCCAATGAAAAAATGTTTGTTTCTCTAATGTTGGCCAACTGAAAAGAATGAACATGAAAAGAATGTGCATGTATAGCACTCAATACTTAGTCGGGGCTCCTTTTGCCTCAATAACTGCAGTAATGCGGCGTGGCATGGACTCGATCAGTCTGTGGCACTGCTCAGGTGTTATGAGAGCCCAGGCTGCTCTGATAGTCGTCTTCAGCTCCTCTGCATTGTTGGGTCTAGCGTATTGCATCCTCCGCTTCACAATACCCCATAGATTTTCTATGGGGTTAAGGTCAGGCGAGTTTGCTGGCCAATCAAGGACAGGGATACCATGGTCCTTGAACCAGGTGCTGGTGGTTTTGGCACTGTGTGCAGGTGCCAAGTCCTGTTGAAAGGTGAAGTCTGCATCCCCATAAAGTTGGTCAGCAGCAGGAAGCATGAAGTGCTCTAAAACTTCCTGGTAGACGGCTGCATTGACCCTGGACCTCAGGAAACAGAGTGGGCCAACACCGGCAGATGACATGGCACCCCACACCATCACTGACGGTGGAAACTTTACACTGGACCTCATGCAACGTGGATTCTGTGCTTCTCCGCTCTTCCTCCAGACTCTGGGTCCTTGATTTCCAAAGGAAATGCAGAACTTGCTTTCATCAGAAAACATAACTTTGGACCACTCAGCATCAGTCCAGTCCTTTTTGTCCTTGGCCCAGGCGAGACGCTTCTTGCGCTGTTTCTTGTTCAAGAGTGGCTTGACACACGGAATGCGACACCTGAATCCCATGTCTTTCATGAGTCTCCTCGTGGTGGTTCTTGAAGCGCTGACTCCAGCTGCAGTCCACTCTTTGTGGATCTCCCCCACATTTTTGAATGGGTTTGTCGTCACAATTCTCTGCAGGGTGCGGTTATCCCTAGAGCTTGTACACTTTTTTCTACCACATTTTTTCCGTCCCTTCGCCTGTCTGTTAATGTGCTTGGACACAGAGCTCTGCGAACAGCCAGCTTCTTTAGCAATCACCTTTTGTGTCTTGCCCTCCTTGTGCAAGGTGTCAATGATTGTCTTTTGGACAGCTGTTAAGTCAGAAGTCTTCCCCATGATTGTGGTGCCTTCAAAACAAGACTGAGGGACCTTTTAAAGGCCTTTGCAGGTGTTTTGAGTAAATCAGCTGATTAGAGTGGCAGCAGGTGTCTTCTATATTCAGCCTTTTCAGAATATTCTAATTTTTTGAGATACCAAATTTGGAGTTTTCATTAGTTGTCACTTATGAATATCAAATTTAAATGTAATGAACATTGGAAATACATTGGTCTGTGTGCATTGCATGAATATAATGTACATGTTTCACGTTTTGAATGGAATTACTGAAATATTTTCAACCTTTTGATGATATTCTAATTTACTGGCCAGCACCTGTATATATATATATATATATATATATATATATATATATATATATATATATATATATAGTTACCAAAGCTGTTCCATGTTACTTGCACTATCTGACTCACAGAAACAGAATTGAGGAGGGTTTCCCACATCTGTAATGACTAGGGCTGTAGCGACGCCTCGATGACGTCGATGGCTCAATTCTAAAAATTTGTCGACGTCAGATCTGGTAGTCGACGCACCGCGCCCACTTGTTGCATCCCCAGGAGTTTGTAAATAGAAAAGGAATCTGCATGTTTTTCCTCTAGTTCGCCCTCTTCTCCGCTTTCACTAACATCTCCGCCAAATAACGAAGACCCGAAACAGTGTCCGTCCACTACTAGATTCCTTTCCTGTTTTGCCCGCCTTCGTCTCCCGGCAACGGACAACAACTTCCGGGGTCAGATGCGCTGCTCCGTCTTTACCGCAGATGTAGAAAATCACCGGGAGCGTTTCTCCCTTCATAAGGGAGCTTCTTTCAGACATTAGTAGAGCTGTTTTGGTGGTAGCAGTCTCTTCTCCGTGCTGGTCTGTTTACTGCTGGGTGTTTCTGGTTTATTTAAACTTGGAAACTTGAACTTAACGTTGGTAAAGCTACTGTTAGCGTTTTCGCTAACAGCTTCTTGCGTTTGGATAAGCTGTTACGTTTTGGTTTAGAGTTCATCTTTTTTTGTGGCGTAGATCTCCCTTTTATTACATTTAGAGTGTTGTGGATTCTTGGTTTCGTTTAAGATATCACCTTGAGTTTGGTTTAACCACCCAGTTTAGAGCTGGGCCTTTGGAGATTCTTATTTTGGTCCAGAACCCTGTAATCTTTGCCCAGTGGGACATCCCTACTTATTTGTACTTTTGTTTTAATTACCCACAGGCAGAATTAGTTTTATTATTCCCAACCTGTGGATGGAAAGGTTTATGTTTTTTTGTAGTTGTAAATAAACCTGATCATCATTTTAACTTTTAAATCCCGTTATTGTCCCTTCCTTTTTGCACATGAGCCTAACTCCCCAGGAAGAGTCGTAACACCACTCGCCTCACGCACATTACTGACCAAAACAAGCAGCATGGAGACACTCCGTCTCCAACCACCTCTCAGGCAGCAGCCTGCACTCCCAAGTTCTACAAGTCACCAGAACATAACCAACCAACACAATAAAAGCAGTGTTTTACAAAATGGAAGGCCTGTAGTGTTTATTCTCTTACAGTAACAATTTATCAATTTTTTTGAGGAATTTATTAGAGATTTTTTGGTTTTTATTAACTGTGCAATAGAAAAATAATCATTAGATTAATTGTCTAAATAGTCATTAGAATAGTCGATTATTCGATAAAATAATCGTCAGAATAATCGTTTTAAAAATAATCGTTTACCCCAGCCCTAGTAATGACTAATGCTCTGAGAAAAATTCTACTGTACAAATAATATCGAAAAAAATGTTTAATATTCCTCCAAAACAGTAAAACGCTACAACTCAGGCAAGGAAATGGAGAACCCTTGCAAATGATTTGAGACATTTTTAAAACATCCTTGAAAACGCCAGTTGATAGCGTGTGACACTTGCTGATTTGTAGTGTTAAAATAAAATAAACAAGGTTACAGGCTTTTATCATCCTCAGAGTTGAGTTAACACACAAGCATTGTTTTTACATTACACACTTCCCAGTGAAAAAATAATTAAGGTCACACACACACACACACACATTTTTCATTGGACCACCTTTAGATTTGATTACGACACACATTCGCTGTGGCATTGTTTTGAAGAGCTTCAGCAATGTCACCAGATGTATTTCCATCCAGTGGTGCATTAAGGTTCCACCAAGATCTTGCATTGATGATGGTAGAGTCTGACCACTGCACAAAGCCTTCTGCAGCACATCCCAAAGATTCTCAATGGGGTTGAGGTCTGGACTCTGTGGTGGCCAATCCATGGGTGAAAATGATGTCTCATGCTCCCTGAACCACTCTTTCATTATCTGAGACTGATGAATCCTGGCATCGTCATCTTGGAATATGCCCGTGCCATCAAGGAAGATGGAATAAACTGGTCATTCAGTATATTCAGGTAATCAGCTGACCTCATTCTTGTAGCACATCCTGTTGCTGAACCTAGACCTGACCACCTGCTGCAACCCCAGATCATAATACTGCCCCCACAGGCTTGTACAGTAGGCACTAGGCATGATGGGTGCATAACTTTATCAACCTCTCTTCTTACCCTGATGCACCATCACTCTGGAACAGGATCCATTTGGACTCATCAGACCAGTCCCTAAAAATCCCCCCTAAAAATAATCCCACTTCTGTTTATTAAACACACAGAACATTTGTCTCATTAAGAGTTAGTCATCGCCTGGTCCCATAATGAAGCTCTTTGACTCTTCTATTCTCGCTGTTTGATGCCATCACATTAATATTTTAACAGCCAGTGAAAGGATGTAAAGGTCTGACAACAAAATGACATCAAGCTGCTTCATATGACCATAAAGACCTAAACTTCTAAACAATCAGTGATGACTTTTCCCAGTTGTCCGCATTTAAAAAAAATACTGTTAAACCGCTAAAGCTCGAACGTTTAAACAGTTTGATTTAAGACAAATGTTTGCTGCTTCCAACAAAAATGTTTGAATATATATAGGATGTAATGTTTCCAAGCAACAGCATGTCTTGCTGATAAAAGCGATCTTATACCATGCTGATCTGCAGAGGAGCATAAAAAATGTATGATGGCTATTTTAATAGAAATTATTGCAAATTTAAACAGTAAAGCGCAAGACTGCACAAATGCTGCTTTTATTAAAGGAAACGAGATATTTTTTTTAAACTCCCACTAAGACAAAGTGAGAGATGCCCTTTGGGCTTCTTCTCTAAGAAGACATCAAGCAAAGCAGGGTTTTGTGTTTCTACTGCAGAGTTAGTCTTCCCAGGAGACATGTTTGATGTGGGAAAACTTAAAAGAAATCCTACGTATTACAAATTCTTTTTAATGCTCTCTTCCCCTTATCAAATCAGTAGCAAAAAAAAGCATCTTCAGGCAATGTTTTCTCTGCTCATGCTCAACGGTTGCTTTAAAAAATTCAATCGCGCTGCAGCACGGGTGTAGTCTGTGTCTACATCTACCTAATACTAATATTTTCATCAAATCTGAAGGCCTCTTGTATGAAGCTAATTTAAAATAGCAGAGAAGCAGCCTCTCATCCTGGATCTCATGCTCACACGCATTGATTTGTGTGCAGGAAAAGCTTCAGAGAATAGCCTCAGGGAAGCTGCCTTATTCAAGGGTTTCGAACTAGCACGCCTCCCTCATACTTATGGATAACAAGCAAACCCCATGATCTATGCAGCGGCCTTCCTACATACACACCAATGTTTTCCTTCCTGTTCTACATGCCTACTAGTCATAAATGACAGCCTCCTCTTATGCCTCCCCTCCCCGATGAACTCACACTTTCAATAACTCTTTGAGACCGAGTATCTTGACACAAGGGGACTGATTAATTCATTGATACTTCAGTTTCACAGGCCCCTGCATGCCGCAGGCTCCGTGTTAACGATGCAGCTGGCATATGTTTCAGTCTTTTCTGGCTTTTTGAACCTTATACCCAGCAGAAAACAGATGACACTGAGGAAAAATCTATAAAGCATTGATCTATGTCACAATTTCAACAAATTGGTCAATGAGGAGCTTCAGCTTCCTTTGACTCCTGTATGATATCTGGAGTGACTGACCGTGTCGACGTTCTGCATGATGTCCTGGAAGGATGGGTGCGTCCTGAACTGCTCAAACAGCTCCCGCTTGTAAAGCAGCGCGTAGACCAGGTTGGGATTGTGGTGCAGAGAGTTGCACAGACAAGAGTTGATGATCTCCAGCATCATGCGAATGACCTCCTCAATCACATTCAGGTCCTGGGCCTGGGGGGAAGGGAGGATGCAAAGGTTAAATGGCTTGCAACTACACAGGTTTCTTTTATTATCGTGTCTTGTTGGGTGGGAAGGTGGAAGAAATGGCAAGAGAAAAGATGAGTGAAGATTAAAGAGGAGGGATATTAGCTAAGAAGTACAGTTGGTCTTGGGTAAGAACAGAGAGGTGATCTTATAAGCAGCCGATCGGCTCACGCCACTGTGTTTTGGTCTCGAGGCAATGTTGCCAATGACGATGGTTACAGTGGGAACACAGGTAAGAAAAATACATGTGGTTAAGGGGCTGACATCAGAACATTATTTATGACAAGGCTCGTTAAAATCAGATGAGAACCTTTCAAGATAAGGCAATAAATAAATGACTACTGAGAAGTCATGGGACAGTGTCTTCGTTCGCATGTCATTTTACCAACAGATAATCCCTTGTGATCTGTGAGATTAGAAATGATCTCTTCTTGGATAAATTCGAACATCACACAGGTTTCGGATTTCATAACCTGGGTGTGACTGCTAACTCCACCTATGCTCGGTAATTAAATAGAGTATGAATGGAATATCCGTCATGAAACACACATAAGCAGCAAATCCTGAATATTGTTTGGAATGACGTCAGTATTTGGAACACCGGTGTGCTTGTTTATATCATTTATGTTAAAATCTGGAAACTTGTGAAACCAGGTTGTACGTTTTCACTTGTAACAAAGGAAGGGAAGTTAAAGGGATACTTTGCAACTTTTTCATATTTCTAAATCGTTTTCCTGAGCCAGTATGTTCTAAAACGACCCTTTACAGGGTTAATGAAATGTCACTCAGAGCCCCACTGCCCTCTGTGGCCAGGATACCACATTTGCAACTTCAGAGTGCTGGCCCGGTCTGTTGGACTTAGCTTATATACCTGGCGCAGCAGTCTGGTTCCAGCACGTTTCCTGCAAGTTTTAGATCATGAACACAACTGATTTGTTTATGTTAGTGAAGAATCACTCCTGTAGACACTAATAAAGGCTGGGGAGACACTTCAGCTTTCAGATTAAGGTGTTGAAAAGTCGAATGCACAGCGAGGAGATAAGTTTTGCTTTTGGTTTTAATAAACAGACACTAGGGGGTGCTAAAAGCAAGCAAGAACTGCCTAGTCTCCCTTTAAAGAACATAAATTAGACAAACAAGAAACATTGAACTTGACAATGATGATAAACTAATAAAATGCAGCAGAAGAATAATTCAAATAAAGAAATTATCTCAAAGTTTCTAGTTCAAGTCACGTCTTCCTTTTATTATTTGAGATTTTCTGACATCGACTTCAACGGAGCTTATCAAAATGAAGACTTACAACAACTAGAAAACACAACTAATAATGTCAGTTACTAAAGTTATGTGAGTTGATAATCTAAGCGTTTTAAACCAAATCAAGCACACTTCTAATCATTTTAGCACCCAGTAGTGGCCCTTACAAAGCATTTGCATTTAAACACTTTTCCACTCAGTATGATGAGTGACATCATGTGAAAATACAGCAAACAGGCAGGTTTGATTACCTATGGGAAACTTGGCTTTAATCTTTGTGCTTCAGCACATTTGACAAGCTGCTCTAAAAGTAGAAGCCACGGTTTGGAATAAAGATTGTATCTCGCCCTTTAGTTACTGTATTCATAACAAAGTGTCTACAGACCAGACAGACGCCACCAGGACAAGATAAGGTCCTGTCTGGCGTGTCTCATGGTGGCACAAACAGAAAAAAGAAAAGGCAGGGACCATGGGAAAATGAATAATGATTTGGGAGATTGAAAAAACAAAACGGATCAGTTTACAGTTGAAGAGGTGATGACTTGATTTCCAGCAGTGTTGCACATTTGGGCTAAAAATAAAAACATATTTTCCAAGACAAAAAAACTAGAAGAGGCAGTTGACAAACATTAAAAGAGACTGAACAAAATGTACCACTTGCTGCTTAGAGGCTGAACATACTGGACTGGCCTAAATCCCCAAACAGCACCCAATGTCTTGGACTGTTGACCGCTCAACAGCTAAGAAGAAGCTGAGACAACAAAACACAGACGACGAGATCACAGGAGTCAAGAACAGTCAAAGCAGCTTAGCCTAATGCAGTGGAGTATTCATGAAATCAGTCTAATGGCCGACCAAACACCACTCACATTATGCAAACGGTTTCAGCGCTGGTCCTGGATTTGTACAGCAAAAAAGGAGTTGATTTTACTGCTGTGAATGACTAAGTGGTTAGAAGATTAAAAAGACTGCAGATGTAACCTAGATTAAGAATCAAGTGTCTCAGTTAGCTGTGACATTGAGCTAACGTAAAACCGAGGCAGCCAACAGCGTATTAATTATTCACACCTGAGATTTTCCAAATGCGGCATGTGAAAATGTCATCCAACCTCATAAAGCCCATGGAAATACCAAGTTATTCTTGTACTGTGCATCAACGGCTTCAAAATAAGGAGATTACAACCTCAGATCTTATTGCAACAAGAACTCCGAAATGAAGAAAGAAATATGTTCAAATGATGCAGCACTAAGCAATGTTGGTACATAATGTGGTCACCTAGTGTGTCTGGATACTTTAACCATCACACTTCATTTACAGGAAGCTAAATCCCAAACATCAACAACGAGCCGATATCCCAACGGACGAGGCGGAGCAAAACTCCAACAAACCAGTCAAACTGTCAGTTGGAATCATAATCAGGCCTCGTTAGGCATATAATGTCAAAACTGCAACAGTCATGCAAAAGTTTGTGTTTCAATTTAGACACAAAGAGTCTTAATTTGGTGAAATTTTCTCTCTAACCCCTTTCAGAAGCAGCCTCAAATTTCTCTTGCGGACATTGAGAAGGTTCCAGATGCCCACAACAACTCTAACTATTTTTAGAGAAAATGTGTTGCTCTGAATTTTTTAAACCTTTCACAACTTCCAAGAGAAGTGCAAAGCCCTGCAACTCAAAGAAATTGAGAAAGCTCACAAATATTTCTAAACATTCTGGACACTGTTGCAAATGTGGTTCACAATTTGTCACAAACAGTGGCGTCCGAGCGAGAAGCAAGACTTTACTGCTTTTAACACGTTAAACTGTACTACTTTGGGGGGAACAGGGCTTTAACAACGGTGGCACAGGAGTTAAGTGCTCGCCCCGTAATCGGAAGGTTGCAGGTTCAAGCCCCGCTCAGTCTGTCGCTGTCGTTGTGTCCTTGGGCAAGACACTTAACCCACGTTGCCTGCTGGTGGTGGTCGGAGGGACCGGTGGCGCCAGTGCTCGGCAGCCTCGCCTCTGTCAGTGCGCCCCAGGGCAGCTGTGGCTACATCGTAGCTCATCCCCACCAGTGTGTGAATGTGTGTGTGAATGGGTGAATAACGGATTGTGTTGTAAAGCACCTTGGGGGGTTCCAGGACTCTAGAAGGCGCTATATTAAATACAGGCCATTTATCATTTACCATTTAATGTCATTATCCAAACATAGTTTTCAATTAACTTTGTATAAGATTTTCAAATTATGCTTAAAGATTCAGGTTCCTGACACATATTGTTGTGATACTGGACTAAAACTTTCACAGCATCACGTTCAGAACAGGAGTCTTGTGGGACTGCGACTATGAGCTGATGGGAGTCCAGAGATTCCACCTCCAATCTGGGCTATCCATCTGCAGAGGAGAAGCATGTGGTTGCATTTTATTTTCCATCTTCCGTGAACTGTTTGGAAACTAGTCCTTATCTTATAAATAACTCTGCTTGCAATGTTGCTTTTCCTCTCCATCTCACACGCACACGCGCACACACACACACACACACACACACACACACACACACACACACACACACACACACACACACACACACACACACACACACACACACACACACACACACACACACACACACACACACACACACACACACACACACACACACACACACACACACACACACACACACACACACACACCTCCTCAAGATTGGCAAGAGGACAAGAATAATTGTAAATAAACGAATCGTTTTGTGTGCAGACAATAAATCACGCTCTCAAAAACATATGAAACAGTTTCTTTCATGGATTTCAACCAAATCGCGGAGGTTTTAGATGCAGACATGAAGAGGCAGGGGTGGGGAGGGGGGTAGCCAGTAATTATGAGGGCTGATTGTATGTCTGGAGGGAGAGGTGGCTCTTCCTCCTCAACTCCACTGCCTAGCTAGGCCTGCTTTCTTCTGTTCTGCAGTGGCAGGCCATAATTAGACAGAAAGAAGGGACACATATGGGAGACAACTGAGTAGGAGGAAGAGGAGGCAGAAGAAATGAAGACGGCGACAGAAATGGGAACATACAAGATGAGAGGAGGGGGGGATGGAGTTGATGGAGACAGTGAATATGGTGAGAAGGAGACAGAAGCAGGAGTGAGGGATGCCTAGTGTGTCTGTTCTCTAGCTCAGCACCCAGCCTAATGAGATTAGTCTGGCAGCGGGAAAAAAACCCACATCGGGGAATTCAGGTCACAGGAAAATAGGCTAGCTAGACGTCTGCCTAGCCCTGCGTGTATGTTTGTCAAGAGGATGAGATTAAGAGGTCCATGGTCTACTTGAAACCCAGACAGGATTTAAATATGTTGGCTGCTGCTCCTTCTCCTTTTCTGCTTCACAAACAATTTTTCTCTACACTCGTTTTCTCCTCAAACCTCCAGAAAACACCTGACGCCTCTGACTGACTGAAGGATACCACTATGGCCGCTTCTGTTTGTCTCTCATTTCTTTTCTCCCTACGGCGCTTACGTGAAATTTTCTAACCTGGCAACATCACAGTTTAATAACAACCACTCACACTACTATTCATGTAGCCTTTTCTCCACCCCAAAGCATACGTAGCTCTCAAAAATCAGCCCATATCGTTACTTTCAATGATCCCGTCCAGTTCCACTTGACACACACACACACAAAAACAAACATACACACATACACGTAACCAGAAGGCTGTGAGCGTGTGGAGCTTTTGCAACTGTGTGATCCGGCAGCTAATTCTCCAACAAGCTGGGCTCAAAATGTGTCGTCTGCAGGTACATTTGACCTTTGCTAACGGTCTGATAATTATCAGGAGTGTGCAGATGCAATCGATCCCCATGTGGGTTCTATCATCGCTGCATGTCTCTATGCAAATGTTTGTGTTTCTGTGTGTTTACAGACAGACAAGTAAATCTCTGTAAAGTAGGAGCTGGCATCATTAAACCAATAGCTTAGCGATTCCCTGGCTAGCTACACTCATTGCAAGCTGTTGCAGGGCAGACAAACCAGACGTATTAAGAAACAGATCTGTGGAACACATAAATAGACAAACGCCTTGCAAGTCTGCCAAAACATCTAATTAAGAAAATATTGGATATAAACAATTGTGAAAAAATAACTAAAAACATTGAAAGGTATTTTTATTCTTTTACTAAATATGATGTAATTTAATTAGGTTTGAATGAATAGAAGAAGTCGCCCAAGAAGCAACAAAAACAGAAAACTTGCCACATGGACAGAGAGAAAGGCTCAAACTGGCCAAGCCCCGTCTTTTGAAAGTTTGTTAAATGGGTCATTGTCTGACGTGCTTTATGGCAACACGACTGTGTCATAATCACACCATTTTACAGAGCGTTGTGCCCAGGTCAGTCTCTCATTACCCCATAGTCTCACACATGGCACACAAATCACCCCTTTGTCGCTCAGACTCGCAGAATGAGCCAAAATACAACGTCTGGCCTCTGAAACCACAGCATCATGAGCGCTGCCTCCCACTCCAGGTCTAGGATCCATTTAAGAGCAGCTCTGAGTCAGTGTCTGTGGTGGGAAGGTTGAGCATATTTGCAAGGAGACACCTTATTATCAGTTTTTATGAGTACAATAACTAGCGGGAGGCTTGATGGAAAGCAAGGACCGTGGGAGGGAAACGGGGAAAAAACAGCTGTAATGTTGATGATTATATTTGCAATAAAGACAAAAAGATGATGCCAACAGCTGCAGCAGCACGCTAATGAAAAGGTGAGCAGTGCTAATTGATCAGAAAAGATCAGCGCTCTGTTTGCCTTGCCTCCATCCTAAAAGATCAGGACACAGCAGGGCTGCTCTAATTATCATTTGGAAGCAGAAAATCCTTAGAGCACCAGACAGAGCAATGGAGTCGCATGGATGACATTCTACTGCACAAAAATAGATGCAGATAGCCCGAGTAGATTTTAGAAAGGCTTTTCATACATATAAAGACATCCATGAAAAAGAGTGGTAGATTGTTATGTTTTCATGAGTATTTTCAACATTTTAGTATATTTCTGATACAATACCTCAATAAACATGAATACATATATTGTCACTAAAGCTAATAATTTTAAGTTTGACAAGTCTACGCTCTTGTTTGATCCATCTCTTCCTCATTTAAACTCCAGAAACAAAAACACTAAATAAAAGAAACACAAGGGCAAAAATCACAACAACTATTTGAAAGAAAGCATGCATGCATTTCCCCTTCTTGCCCAAGTTGTTCCGACAAAAATCTACATTTTCTAACTAACTTAGGATGCAAAAAGATAAGCAGATGAGGCTTTCCTTTGTTGATGCTGACATCCAAGTTGATGAGGCATTTCATAGGTTGTTTATGTTCACATTCTTGGTCTGTTTAGATTATGAACACCTTTTGTCCAGTGGCTTTTCTAACCATCTCACATAAAAGAAAAGATGTTTAATTGTTTAAAATATTATTTCCCTAAACTTACATAGTCACTTTTCCTGCAGCGCATGGAAGAATAAATAGTTGTGTACACAAAACACACTACTTCAGTACCGATACTTATTTATTTCCATGACACGTGATGTTGTTTATGCATGCACGTGTAAACTGCCAGCATCAGCGAAGGCCCTGCCGGTTGACAGATAGGTAGCTTTAAACAGCCCAAGCTAAATTCTAAACAAATAATAAAAACTTGGTTTTCAAACTGTAAGATGAATGAAGATGTACTGCAATCTCGTATGTTACAAATCTTTGTTTGTGTAGAAGTCTAATCATAATTCAGTCTAGTTTTAGTCACTCATGTAAAAATGGATTTCTTTTAGAATGTTTCAGTGCTAAAATGGCCAAACAGTCCATTACAAGGCCTATAACAGTGGTTCCCAACCTTTTTTTTCCCCACAAGGACCCCTTTTCCTGTGTCCAATAGAAGCCTCTTCTTGTACCTGGTGGTAGCTCCAGCATACCACAAGGTGATTCAAGTGAGGAGTTTGCCAGACAATTAAAGCAATAAATTATTATTTAATAACAGTAATAATACAGTAAGATGGTCTGTTTTTTATGTTTATTTGAGGTTGATGCCCATCTTGTTATATTTCTAAACCAACATAGTCTTTGTTTGAAAAGTATAATTGACTAATTAGGTCTTTTGGTTTATTGGAAACATTTTTTGGTAGAAAAATAATTTTGCACTAGTAAAGTCAGCCAAATCTAAGTTGATCTGCCCCTCTATCTGATACAAGACTGACTAAAATCAAATTTTTGTACAAAGTGCACTTTGAAATGCTTCCATTCTTAACCTCAACTCTTGGATGCTTATAATTGGGATAGAGTCAGCTTCAAATGACAAAAATGATAACGTCCGTGGGATCATTACGCCGGTGGCAGGAGAGGCTTTACGTCCAAATATCAACCACAATGTGACAGGATGATAAAACTTTCACATGTCAGATAAACAACAAATGAAAGGGGATACAGATTTCTGTCCTAGCACATCATGTGTGACCAGAGTTGGCTTGTTGAAAGTAGATGAATGCACATAAAAGAAAGTCAGAGTTGTACTATTTCAAAGGCTGAGAAAGAAGCTTCGACAATAACAGACATTTTAAAGGAATGCTACATAAAGTTTACAGAGAGGAAACTGGTAGGTTGTGGGAACAGGCAAAAACACCAGAAATTGGTTAAACATAGGGATGTCCTGTTCTGATATCGATATTGAAAGTAATTCGATAGTGGCCCCAAAACACTGTATCGGATGCTATTGGACTCCAGAGTTGTGACCACGTCACTGCTTTGCAAGTCACAAGTCTTTCCAGTCAAGTCGCGAGTCAAGTCCAAGTCAAAGACAACCAAGTCCAAGTTGACTCCAAAGTCAATGATCTGGAAGTCCTAGTCAAGTCCAAGTTCTTAACTTTGAATTTTCAAGTCATAATCAAGTCATCTGTCTAACTTCAATTTAATGACAATGATAATAAATAAATTACAGAAATAAAGCTTCTTAAAGCTTCATTTATTTGCTCCAACAAGCAGGAAGTGCAACTGAACCTGATTACAAACAAAGTGCTGCTGCATTTAGCAGTGAATCAAACCCAGAACGAAGAATGATTTATGATTTTTGCTCATGTCGTGCCACTTTTGTGCTAAAATATCAAATATGCTCAAGTCATCATCACGTCAGCAGATGCAAGTCATTGATGTTCAAGTCAGATTCAAGTCGTAAGTCTTTATAGATGTTCTTAAGTCAAGTCAGAAGTCATTAAAATAATAAGTCATGTGACTCTAGTCCACACCTCTGTCGGACTCCATCAAAAACCTCCGATATTAGCAGTCTGTTCATTTTCACATTTTTGTAACCAATGGTTAAAAAAATTGTAATTTTTTCATACCTACTTTTATTGGCTCTTGTTCTCTGATTGAGTAATATCACTTGATCAAGCCTTTCATACATTCCACACTACGATATAGGTAAAAGTATGTATGACTTGTGCTGATATCGTATCGGATTGATATCGTTGTAGAGGTTAATCTTTGTTTATGCTGGTTCCTGTAGTTCTCAAGCTTTAAAGGGACTACAAGGAAGTTTGACAGTCAAAACATGTATAGAAATAAAAAAAATTCTTCTACATACATTCTCCTGCAATGCCCTGGTCCTGTAGAATGAGCCCTGGCATTTTTACTGTGATTGCCTGTTTTTATGTAAAATCATTGAAAAAGAGAGATGCTCGGGTCGAGCATGCTGCTTCATGCGCGTTCAAGCTCAGGGATAGCCCGTAGCATTTACTATCAGTAGCTTTAGCAGCAGAGAGAGAGAGGCAGTGCCAACTCAGCGACTTTGTTGCTGTTCCTAACGCCTAGTGACAAACCTAGCTACATTTCTGAGGACCCTTAGCTACTTTCTGTAGAACTTTCTTCTAGATATTTCCTGCAAATAAGCAACAAAATAGCCATTTTCGCTCAGAACCATTTTTGGATTGATGTTGTTTCAGCTATCATCAAGGACATAAATGTTACAGATACATTGAAAGTTACTGGCGTGTAGCTCACCTAGTAAGATGTCTGACTCATGCAGTAGACCTGGGTTCGATCCCGGGTGTGAACATAGTTTATTTGGAGTTTCTTTTTTTTACATTAATGGTTTATTTTTTTTACAGTAATAAGATGCCCAAATTTTTATTTGAGACTCGCCGAAAGGCATTGAATTCACAGATAAAAAAGATGTGGGTTCAACTTTAATTTTGGAACAATTTTTCAAGCAAGGGCAGGGAACGATCTGAGCATGCAGGAGGACTGACCCATCATAAACCTTTGTCGGCTGTGCTGAAGAGAAAGGTACAGAACCAAATTATTTAATTAATTAGTTGCGTGTTCTCCTGTCCTCTGGGCCACCCACACACCAACACCCACCCACACACACACACACACACACACACTGCACATTCGGACGGCCAACGAGAAAGTGCAGCTGCAGAGACAGAGGCACATTATTTTTATTAATTTGCTGTGTTCTTCTGTCCTCTGGGCCACACACACACACAGGACTGTCTCAGCTGTTATTTTCGTTAAGGAGTGTGCACGTACAGCATGCGCGCCTCGTGCACGAGCCTACTATTGAAGCTGCCGTTACGCTTTTGGCCTGAGGGGGTAATCGCGAACATAAAAATTCAAAAGTCCGAAAAGTCCCTTTAACCTCTTCTAGAAAGAATGAAAGACACAGCTGTTTTATGCGTTGGACAACATTAGATGTCGCCACACACGGTAAAACGACCGTGTGGCTCCGCCATCCATCTTTATTTTAAACAACACAAAAAGAGACAGACTTCTTCAGGTAAAAACATGAACTGCGTCCTCTATTGCTCACACGTTGTAAATGTATCAGTTTCTCGTTGCAATAACCAAGAATATTTATGAATACTAAATAGTCATTATGTAGACACATAAACAAATGTAACTACCATTAGATAAACAGTTAAATACATTTAAACCTTAAATGGTGCTTACAATCGGTATCGGTCAATACTGAAGGCTGCAATATCGGTATCGCATCGGAAGGGAAAATGTTGTATTGGGACATCCCTAATTAAACACCTGATAAACTGTTCAATACTATGCTCCAATTTCAATGTTAGTCGTTGCAATGGTAACGCTGACGAACACCAGGCATTAGTTCTTACTTTACTGCAAATGGGTCGTCGGTATTTAAAACACATTGAAGACTTTGGTACAATCCCAGCAAGATGGAAAGGAAAGACAATACAGTCCAAAACATATAATTTTGTTAGCGACTAAAAATTATGGTTACTGTAGAAATTAATAACATTTACCGGTAAAACTGTGTCTGAGTCAACAGACAATGTAAACACACTTCAGGCTGTGGGAACTACAAACGCCTTGATGCCAGATGCCACAAACTACTTACAACATAACATGAATTCTCCCTGAGAAACAGAAACTGCTCACTAATGTCTGAATCGGACAGATTTCAAACTCTTTCCAGTAATTTCTAGGGTATTGTAACCTTAATGAATGACTGTGGATTTCGGAAACTTTGTAGAAAAAGAATCAAATTCTTAAAAGCTCTGACAATAAACAAAAGGCATTATTTTTATTATCTGTTGATATGTCCTCTGGCTCCGCTTGTCCCCTTTAAACAAGTGGAGTGGTGCTACAAAGCTGACACATGCGTCAACTCTTGCTATTAAAACGAGATCACAGATTGTGACTCAACCAGGACATGTAAACACACAGGCAGGGTGGTCCAGTATGCTCCAGGCAGTGTGTGTTTGTGTCTGTGTGCTTGTAGTCTCTTCCCAGAAATGCGCAACAGTAAACAGACGAAAAGGCAGAGAAGTAACTTAACCATTATGACTAGCTGGGAGTCTAAACACTGAAACACAATGCATACCAACACAGCAGATACATCTTTAAGTGCTTGCTTGTAGGTATGGGCATTAACCAGTAACAGCAGCAAAAGCACGCTCGGGGACGTGTGTGTGTGTTAAGAGTGTTTATAAGTGAGAGAAAGAGACGAAGAGACAGACATCAAGCAAATGGGCAGAAATCAGACGAGGAGACCATTAGCTTTAACCCGCAGCTTAGAGAATTTGACCATGTTTTTTCATATCCTCCTCTCAGTCTCTCTCTCATAAAGAGAGCAATTACATGTCCAGGACAAGCCCACATTAAACAAACATTAGTTCTCTCCACAGAGCCTGGCTTGGCCAAATTACATTGTTTCCAGATGCCTGCCTCAAAAACACATTTACACCCACCCCAAACCCTCCCCCGATGCTTTCCTCTCCTCCCCTCCTGCCAGCTTCTTCTGTTTCAATTGTTCTTTTCTCTTCACATTTTGACCCTTTTTATCTCTCTCCATGGTTCCCTAAACTTCCACACCTCTCAAGTTAAGGTGGGGCTCTGTGAACAAGGCCAGAACAGGCTGTTTTCAATTACTCCACCACAACCGCTACCAGCAGATGAGAAGAGCCAGGGACGGAGGGAAGAAAGGAGTCTGCAATAATGAGACAGCAGGGCTTCCGTCAGATGTCACATTAGTTAAACCTTAACCAGTGCATGTGGCCATTAGGAATACACAGTTAGGAAATATTTCACTACAAATAACGCTAATTAAAGAAAAAACAACAAGCCATCTCATGTTTTACTTATATTTATATTATTATATTTTTATTGTGCTCTCATCAGTTTACAAAGATGGATTTTGGGATTTCTCGGCCAATGATGTGGCTTTACCAGACATGGAAAGGTCCTCGGTCAGCGTGTTTACATGCAGTGTCAGAAAACCAAATTAATGCCTTTGTCCAACTGAAGTCAGATTTTAAACTGTATGTTTACACCTTAGTCCAACTGAAGTCAAACCGAACTGTACTACTACTTCTTGAGCTAAGGTACCCAGACTGTGCAGTTTGAAAAACAAATGTTAACAAATGCTAGTAAACGACATCCCAGCTCAGCTGAGCTATGACCAGCCTGAGCACCTCCCCTTCCATAACTGACGAGGCTGTAGAAACAGTCTTCTGATAACACACATTTGCCACAAGACTGTAAATCTGAAGTGCAACACCATCAAAAAGTACAGTATGTACCAAATGTACTGTGCTGGAACATTTTTGTTATCCATTTCTTCAGCCATTGTGCATATCCTGCTTTTCTCTGTGAGTTTCAGTCCCGCCAGTGTTTCATTATCATTTGTGTATTGCTATTGGGTAACTAGAAGGTTACCTACATGAAAAGATCTGACACCTACCATTGCAAAGTCGAGTGTACTTCTTTCAATAATCCGGTTTTCTAACAGACATGTAAACAAAGATAAAGGCTCTCACTCTAAAGTATTAGCTTGACTTAGATACGCATGTAACCATGTGACGTACTTCTCCAGGAACTTGTTGCTACTTACGCTCTTTACAGCTGCTCTGTCGATAAGTCAGTGGGGGGTACCATAAGTGACCTCTCCTGAAGTCAATCATATGCTCTTATGTCTTGTCCAAGTTCAGGTAAAAACTGCTACCTTTACACCACTGGGCTAGTGGTTCATCTCGTTCCTGTAGTTATTTTTGTCAGGGCAGCAGTAGCTCAGGAGGTAGAGTGGGTTTTCCAGAAATTTAAGGGTTGCCAGATCGATCCCAGCCCCTTCCAGGGAATTGTGCTGTTGTATCCTTGGGCAAGACACTTCCCCCTTCTTGTCTGCTGGTGGTAATCAAAGGGACCGGTGGCACTTGTGTATGGCAGCTTTGCTTCAGTCAGTGTGCCACAGAGCAGCTGTGGCTATGGTGTAACTCATCACCATCTCTCTCTCTCTCTCTGTGTGTGTGTGTGTGTGTGTGTGTGTGTGTGTGTGTGTGTGTGTGTGTGAATGAGTCACTGTAGTCTAAAGTGCTTTGGAGTCATCTGACTCAAAAAAGTGCTACACAAGTGCAGGTAATTTATTATTCATTTCTCATCGTTTTTGGAGACCAACAACTGTTCGATTCTATAATTAGCAGACTTGATAATATGGTCAGGGCAGTAGGTTGGCACACAGTCATGGGTCAGCAAGGAGAAAAGCAATGTGCTGAGCACACATCCCTGTAGAGCCCCGGTTCTCAGCACAAGTTCTTGGAGGAGTTATTGCTGACTTGCACGTTTTGTGGCCTCAGAGTAAGAAAGTCCTACACCCATTTGCAGAGAGAAGTACTGAGACCCAACTGGTTGAGATTTTGCACTAACTGCTGGAGATTTACTGTTGAATGCTGAGCTAAAATCCAAGCACTTCATTTGCACAGAAGAGTCCTCTGAGTCCAGGTGTGTGAGGGCTGGATGGATAGCAGCAGATATGCAGTCTTCTATAGACCTGTTTGACTTGTATGCAGACTGGAACAGGTCATGGGTGGGGTAGAGGGTGGATTTATTGTTCTGCAAGATCAGCTACTCAAAACATTTCATGTTGGTGGAACTAAGTGCTAGGGGCCGATGGTCATTATAGCTGAACGGAGGGAGCTTTTTGAGATGGGAATTATGGTGGTGGTTTTAAGAGTGTGGGAACAATAACAACTTAGACCAGGGAGATGTTTAGGATGTCAGTAGGACATCTTTGAGCTCTTCAGCATGGTACATGGTCTGGTCTCGTGCCTTTCGTGGGTTGACCCTAGAGAAGGTTCTCATTACATCGGCTGGGACTAGACATAGGGCCTGTTCACCCAGGAAGAGGTGGCCTTTTTTTACTGGTCTGCTTGTTTGTGTAACTGCCCAAAGAAGTGATTTAGACTGTTGGGTAGTGTGATGTCACCATCACATGACTGTTAGGGGAGTGAGGGTTTGGATGCAGCGCCAAAGAGACTGAGCATCTCTGGCATCAATGCTCCTATTAAAACAGATTTTTATTGGCAAGACGCTGCTCTGATAGTGTTGTCCCGTCAAACTTTAAACCTGCTTTCAGCTGTCAGTGCAGGCCCCTGATTGTTCTGAATTTTTGTTTTTGACAGAAACAAATAGCCTAGAGCTAAGTGAGATGAATCCTCTCATGACTGTAATCCCAATATTGTTCCAAGAATGCAACTGCTTGTTGAGATAAGGTGTGTGTGATTCAGTCGGCCATTTTCAACCTGAAAGGTGTTTTGTTGTGTGCCTGCTCTTTGGTAGTACTTTTTTTTTCTTTTCTCACTACTTACCACCTCAGTCGGACTGCTGATTAGTGGGTTGGGATGTTTTTGGGTGACCAAGTTTAAAACCGTAATTTGATAATTGATATAATCCCGTTCTGATGATAAAAATCAGCTGAGTAACTTTGTGGTGTACTGAAAAGTCCTTTATTCATACATTTGATAATCAGAAAAATGTAGATAATGAGAAATGACGTCATTCTGGTTAAATGAACCTGTTTACATATTGATAAACTGAAGCTGCACTTTTGTATATATTCGTGTAAATATTGTGTATGCTAATTGTCTTTCTCTGTTCTAACTTTAGGTCAGTTTTATTTTTTGTAGTTTTATTTCTGGTTCCTTCCTGAGTTATCTTCCCAGAGTCCCTTCCTCTGGTTGGATCCATCTCAATTCCCCCTTTGATGGTGAGCCACCCAAAGAGAACCTGAACTTATCTAAACTGATTCTAAAGGAGATGCACCCTGTGATGCCGAACTGATTCGTGAATGGTGGACTGAGACTTAAAGGAAGGAGGGATTTGAGTGACATTTAGATTTATTTGCATATAGTACATGACTTTTTCCATTGTCCATATTTTTTTATTTAGGTTTTGTGATGTGTATATATTTTTCATGTTTAATATTTTTAATACACTCTTTAAAGCATACACTCTTGTGTTCAGTCCTTTTTTTATTCACACTTGCTTGACTCCGTAGCCAAACTTAATTCTAATTGCCAGACATCCCATCCACTGGCAGCAGTTGGGTTAGCGCACCTTCCCCATCCTAAACACTAGCGTTACATGTGTGTAACCAACAGAGCCTGAACACAGAGTGTTAGTTGTGAAAACAATGCAGGACTGGGCAAAATACTGGTTAGAGTGTTAGCTCTACGAGCTAGATGGATATAGTAACAGATTTTATCCAAACAGAATCACAGTGTTTGAAATAAGTAAACAGATCAGAAGCTTTGGTCCAAATCATCAGGATTTATTATAACAAGATGGATGCATTTTGGGATTTAGGGGAGCTAAAAGCGTCATGTCGTTAAACATACTAAAAGTGAGACATAATTAAAGTCAATTTATATATCAACATGTGCGTGCGTGTAAGGTTGTGTGCACAAGCTCTAAGGGCAAACAACACAGCATGTTCTTTTTCATCAAAAGATGTCAATAAAGCTGAAAGTTTGCCTCTGGATGTGGATAGTAGACATGGGAACCAATGCCACGTATGGTTAGTGTAGTCTAAGCTGAAGGATAACAGCTGTATCGGAAAACTCGATCAGCTCCGTCTCAAACGTCTGTGACCCAGACTGGATGTCAGACACTTTTCAAGGAAAAGAAAACCCTTACAAAACTCCCGTGTAATATGCTGAAAATGTGCCACATGCCCTTGAGCAACACGTTGAATCTCTGACAAATGCATGAGGCGTCACTGTACGTGTGACCCTGCACTTTGACTTCTTGCTTCCTTGACATGGATTCACGTTGTCCCTTTTCTGTGGGAAGAGACAGCTGAACTGATATCTCGGTTGGAGAAAAACTCAATAACTGGGAGAAATATTCTTCTCCATTTTCAGCGTGCAGTAAAGCATGCATGTAAATAAAACAGAGCATCAAAATCAGCCCTAAAGGGACGAGGCATCAAAACAAAACTGACTAATTGAATTTCTGTGTTTTCTGCCAGTGTGTTTATGTCTGTGCACATATCTGTTTGTAGGAGGGCCTCATCAGATGCTCACTGCACAGTTGAAGGAGCACTCACATACACTCATGTTTCCATAACACCTGAAGGCATTTAGAAAGGCTTTGAGCAAACACACTAGCAAATACAGACAAATAGGTCCTTGCAAATGCAATGAGACAAGAGGCAGAAAAACCTGAAGGCAGGAAATACAATCATATCCGTCTATGGTCAAGAGAATGTTCTCATCTGCTGGAGTCCTTCATGAGCGGAGTGACCTGAAAAACCGCATGCATCTATGCATTTATGTGTTCTAGAGGTATTTGGGGAACTGGTCAGTGGTGTTGATTTTCCCTTGTTTACTAATAAAACTAGCCATTTGAGAAAGTCGGAAACAACATAAATGAGATGTTTCCTAAAATGAAAAAAGACGAGTCAGAAGGATACAGTTTGGAAAATAGTTACTATCTTGTCCTTTTTAAGTAGCATCCCAAATGATCTTTTCAGAGATTTTACATTTTTGTCCAGCAGTACTGATGAGCTAACGGCTAGTCCAAATGCAGCCAAGACCAAAGTATCACAGCCATCTTAAAAGACCTTCATCATCATTTTGTATGAGTTTATTTAGGAATAAATATTAAATTCCCTCCAGGCGTGACACCAGGAAGCCCTAGAAATGTTATATTTACCTGATGTTGATATTTACAACCAGCTAACACAAACTCTAACAAAAAAGAAGAAAAAAAATCAATGAACAACTAGGAAAGTTAGGAGATTTAAAGTGAGCCTGGGCTTGATATTTCCACAAATGTGTCTGCAATAGTGTCTTGTGAGTCAATCTCTGGGAAAAAAAATTCTCACGCTCCTGTTTCAGGAAGCACAAGTTAGTGGGAGGAGAGGTGGTGGAATTTGGATTCTTACTCATTAATATTTATGATATTCAAACATCAAACAAAATATTTTTTCCTCTCCTGTAAAATGTCACAAGACATTGTTCAGCTTTAAGTCGACAAAAAAGCAGGATCAAACTATTTGATAACACAATGGTGCTTTCTCATTAAGCTGCGAGTGAAAATAATTTTTAAAGCTTTTATTTACTTAAAAAAAGAACTAACTGTCTGAAATTTAACTGCATCTAACCTTGCTCTAATTGAAGTTTCACAAATACCCATGTCAAATTCCTGTTCCCTCTCCATGTAGACATCATTTGGCAGCTATCAATAAACATATTGCACATCGAGAGCAAGTTTTTGTGTGTGTGTGTGTGTGTGTGTGTGTGTGTGTGTGTGTGTGTGTGTGTGTGTGTGTGTGTGTGTGTGTGTGTGTGTGTGTGTGTGTGTGTGTGTGTGTGTGTGTGTGGTACTCACATAGTCAGGCAAGGCTGTGTTGTCTGCCTGTCTGCCTCTTAGAGACTGTGTTGCTTGCTCCAAAACCTTGTTATGCTTTTTAGAAAGCAAAGCAAATAAACTGGAAGAGAAGCACAGATGAGAGAACTGAGCTGCAACTACTGATAAATCAGACTTTAGTGAAGATAAAAAAAAAAACTTAAATGCTGCAATTAATGTCAAATTATCCCTGAAAATAATGACTTGTACTAAACACTTAACAAAAATAAAAATTCATATTAGACAGAAAATTGTTGCAAACTGAGCCGTTTTGCTTTCTAAATGAAGCTTTGAATAATAATGAATACTAATTAATGATAAAATCACACAAATTAGTCTGTTTTCCATTGACAAAATACTCAAGTTGTTGTTAATAAATGCCCAGTTCTCATATCAGACGTTTTAATGAGCTTTTTGTATTTTTTAATTAGTATTTATAAAAGAAGCCATTTTTTATTTTCTGCTGATTTGTTTTTTGTGCACATCATTTCAACTTCTTCATATTCTCTTCTGTCAGGACTGGAATTCTAAAGCTTTCCTGATTTAGAGTGAGTGTCCAAGAGGAGGGATCAGAACAGCTACGCTGAGGTCTGCCTGTCAACTCAAATCTAATTTTGAACGTTTAATTTGTTTTCTACCTCAGGTGAAAGACCACCAACCATGGTCCACCTGGGATGTTAACACAATAAAGCAGTGTGACTAGCTGGAGTGTATTATCTGTGATCTATGCTGAGGCAACGATGGACTCAGTCCAGGTAACAGATACTCTACAGATCTGGGAGGAGCTGCTAAGATCCGAAAGTCAGTCACGACTAAAGACAGATGAGGTTCTGCTCAAAAAGTTGTCATGTCTTTTTACTTTTAAAAAGTTATGCCTATAAAATAAATTATGTTTCAGTTTTTAAGGGACTCCAGCTCGGAGAGGGATTCTGAAGTTTTATAAAGTATAGAGAAGGAGGTTGAAATAGCCATTAGTAATGAACAGGATGTAAAAAAACTAGAACATACTTTATTGTTGTTAGAAACGTGTGTCCTGTTTAACTTGTTTAAGATAAAGGGATTGGTCTTGGTGCAGCTTATTTGGTTTTGACCTTTCTAATAGAGCTGAATGATTTCCCTCCACCAGTTATGTTTCATCTTGAGTTCTTGTTTAAAACGCCAACGTTTACATTCATATGGTATTTTTATTTCAGTTAACGTGTATCTATAACAAAACAGAAGAGATCCATATGATTTTCCAGTAATATTTTTAAAGGTGTGGTTTATTCGTTCTCTGTTTTGCTCATATGCATTTGGATTTCGCGGCCGAGTGGGAAGCGGCTGGGATGAGGATCAGCACCTCCAAATCTGAGACCATGGTTCTCGACCGGAAAAGGGTGGCTTGCCAACTCCGGGTTGGGGGAGAGGTCCTACCTCAAGTGGAGGAGTTTAAGTATCTCGGGGTCTTGTTCACGAGTGAGGGTAGGAGGGAGTGGGAGATCGACAGGCGGATTGGTTCAGCGTCTGCAGTGATGCGGACGCTGAGCCGATCTGTCGTGGTGAAGAGGGAGCTGAGCCAGAAAGCCAGGCTCTCGATTTACCGGTCGATCTACGTCCCAATCCTCACCTATGGTCATGAGCTTTGGGTAATGACAGAAAGAACGAGATCGCGGATACAAGCGGCCGAAATGAGTTTCCTTCGTAGGGTGGCCGGGCTCAGCCTTAGAGATAGGGTGAGGAGCTCGGACATTCGGGAGGGACTCGGAGTAGAACCGCTGCTCCTCCGGATCGAAAGGAGCCAATTGAGGTGGTTTGGACTGGTCAGGATGCCTCCTGGACGCCTCCCCGGGGAGGTGTTTCGGGCATGACCTGCCAGCAGGAGGCCCCCGGGTCGACCCAGGACACGTTGGAGAGGTTACATCTCCAATCTGGTCCGGGAACGCCTTGGGGACCTGCCGGAGGAGCTGGTGGAGAAGGCTGGGGAGAGGACGGTCTGGGGCTCCCTAGTTGGGATGCTGCCCCCGCGACCCGGAGCCGGATAAGCGGAGGAAGACGACAACGACGACGGCATTTGGATTTGATGTTTTGTTCAACGACTTGATCAATGTACAAAAGCAAAAAGAAACTATAAGTCAGCACAAAAGGAAGCCACTTCCTTCCACAGAACACACCGCTTGGACTCCTCATGAAACACTTTGTAAGAGACAAAAAATTTTATCCTCAGATTGTGATAAATTTGCATCAAGACTAGTACATCTTAGTACACCTCTAGTGCACCTAAGTACACCTCTACTGCACCTCTAGTGCACCTTAGCACACCTCGGTACATCTTAGTACACCTCTATTGAACCTCAGTACACCTTAGTAGACCTCTACTGCACCTTAGTACAACTTAGTACACCTCTAGTGCAATTTTGCACACCTTAGTACAATCTTAGTACACTTTACATAATGTGCCTTCAGCAGATGATTAACAGACTGGGTGTTTTGGGAGCTCTTTCTCAGATAGAAGTTACAATGGCAAAAAAGCTAAAGGTATCGAAGGAATATTAGGTAAAAGGAGAAAAAAGTGCAATAAAAAAACTGAATGTGTGAATGAGCATTAAGGATTCTTTTAAAATATCACACTTAAACTTCACAATTATATGTGAACAAAGATCATAAACATAGTTGGGAGAATAAGGATGGATATTAAATAATCAGAAGGACTTGTGATGGAGGCATTTAAATGTACCCACTGGTGCCTGTAAACCACCAGAACCCATAACAATCTGAGTCAGCTGTCAGCCAGAGTTCAGAGCTGCTCAGCTGACATTTGGAAATCCCTGGCAGGAAATTCCCTTTATCTTGCAGCGAGACAACTAATTCAGCCCTGCCCTGACCGCCATCATCATCACCATCATCATCATTATGAGCAGACAGAGTCAGCTGCTCTGCACGATTACTGGACAGGAAAGTCCACCACGCAGACAGAGGCTGTGTTCTTCTCTAACTGTAAACAGCAGAGTTATAGACAGAGACACAGGCAGTGAGATGAGAAGATATTAAATGTGCTAACGTCTTCAAAGAAGTAAACATAATTTCTTGCTGTGTGTGTTTTTATTGGGGGGGGGGGGGGGGGGGGGGGGTCTGTTAATTTCCAACACAAAATGTAATGGTTTTCACTGGAGATACACTTCTCAGCCTCCGTTTGGTCTCTATATTATTTTTATTCAACATTTTTAATAAAGACACTTTATTTCCTGTTTACTTTGATCGTTTTTCCAATATAAGCTAATTTTTATTTAAATACAAGATGTGTCCCAAAATGAGCAACTTTTGACTATTTTGAAACAAGTTTTCAAGTAAAACTTAAAAATAGTTATCTCTCGTGAATTATGAGCTAGTGGGTAGCCCAAGCACAGCTCTAACAATTAATACAAATGTTATTTTATAAACCTTTACGTCAGCCTTTTTTGCAATACTAGTTAATAAACACATTTTAAGAAGACTTTGCCCCAAGATGAAAAGGAAATGCTTCATTACAACTGGTGGTGAAACCCCCATAGAACTCTAAATAAAGAACCAAGCAATACAACACTGACAGAGGTGTAAGAGAATAAAAGAAAAACAATAATTTTTATTTAACTTTTTTTATCCTTTGAACATCGCTAACAGAATGAAACTTGAAATATGATCATAAAAAACACAGAAAAGGACAAAGTCTGTAAAGTAATTCAAAACAGCAAAGATGCAGTTTGAATGTCAAAAAGATAATGTACACAACAACAATGGATTTTAGCTAGCTGCCCTTGTATTTAACTTTGCATTTTGGTGTTCACATATTATATTTGCGAGAATGTTCTGGGATAGGTTGCATAGAATATGATCACTCAGCATATTGGGTCACTGTTTGTTCTGCTCGGACATTTGTAACTCCCAGTGTGTCCTTACCTGATGATGCGCTGGGCAGCATACTGGTGGAGGTATCGAAACTGAGCCGACATGTTGGCAAGCGCAGCCAGACAGTTGGTGTGGAGGTATTTATCCTAAGAGATTGCACAGAAGGCAAGAACACAAAAAGGAAAGCTGAATGCTAACTACTACCAACTCACAGCTGTATCATCTGTGAATCAATAAGCCGAACGCATGCATGAGCGCTCGCTTTACCCTTGTTCGTGTCATGTTGAACTGGATGGTACGGATGACGACCAGGATGAGCAAACTGCCAAGTGAGATCTCTGTCAATGACCTCTCTGTGTACCATGAAATGTTCTTCAACAGCTGGGAGACAAAGAGGGAGAGTAAGTGACACATGCCTGCTGAAAACGTCAGGAATGATTGACTCGAATCTCAGCAACTGGAAATAACGAATCGTTTCTCTCACGGGAGCTGATCGGTGTGCCTACTTACCACCTCATGGATAGAGCGATTGAAGGCGTCGTCCTCCGTGAGGATGAGTAGGATAATGAGAGCCATGTAGACATGATGAGAATTTCTTTCCTCTACATGGTAAAGAATCTCGAGTATAGGCAACACCTGACAGAGAAAGCAGGATTAGGATCAGCACCGGTGTGTGACAGCAGTGTCTGTCACCTCATGGACATGGTCTGCTGGTAGTGTTTTCTGTGTTCTGTCCAGGATGACTGGTTGATGCGCACACAATCAGTCTTCTGTTTATGAATGCATGTGTTAATTTTGTACTTCTATTTTGAGTTACCAGTGACTTGGAGTTTCCCATGGAGTCTCACACCTGCAGCTCATCTCCTCTGGAAGCCTAGGCACTCCTGGGATCTACCAACTCCCAAGGGAGGGGAGATTCATGTTTATGCTTGTGTTTAATTTAATGTAGATGTTTTCTGTTATGGATAGGAAGTTTGTAATTATGATTTAGTTATTTGAGTTACTTGAATTGATTAGACTGGTTAGTTTGTGTGTGTGAGGATGTGTGTGTTAATTGTATGTTAATTGTTCCCCTCTTGTATGTAGAGTGGTCTGATCAGCCACTATTTAAGTTGAACCTGGTGTGTCTGAAATGTCTTTTGTTTTTCTGGATAGTGTCTTGTGCTGTGATTAGGTGAAAGTTCCTGTTAACTTTGAAGCTGCTCCAAAATAAAATGGAGTTTTGAGTCTCATGAGCAGTGCTTCTCTGGCTGGTTTGTGCAAGTCCCTGACATGGTGTGTTAAAACACAGAACCGAAGATGAATCAGCCATTGATCAGATAATGTCTTAAACATCCCTCATTTCTTAACATTTTGCTTCCAGTTCATCTAACGCTCAGATGTTTTAGGCCTGAAGCTAGACTCCATAGCTGTTACCATTAACATAGCAAACCTCACCTAAATCTGGTAACGATGGTATGTTGAAAACAAGTCAGACAGAATTTATTAGAAGTATAGTCTCAGAATCTTTGAGTAAATTACAGCCTGCATAATTAAATTAATCATTACCCAACCACAAAGACTAATTATTAACAGTGAAAATGGCCTACAGCAACAGCAGTAAAATCAGAGTAGTGCCCACGCCCACCCACCAGGTTGTCCATGTCAGTTCTTGATAGAATGTACGTCCTCATGTTGGCGTTCTGGTGCAGCAGGGTGTAAAGCAGTAACGTGGCTTGGTCCGAGCGCTGCTGCTCGCACAGGGCCGTGTACAGACTGTTGAAGTTGATCTGGAAGGTGTGAGGTGGCTCCACAGTCAGGGACGACGTGTCTGCATGGAGACAACCAACGCTGATGTATTAGCACCTGGTACAACTTATACATAGGCTGTAAATAAAATGTCTGGAACTACTTTAATACATCTTCTTGTGCACTGATCCTTACCTTGAGTGTTTCTGAAACAAGTAATAGCCTGGCGGTAAGGGTTCGGCCAGTCCGGCCCATCTGTCAGATTGGCTAATACCAGCAGTAACAGAAGACTCTGATTGGACAAAGGTAAAGGGTTGTCTTCTTGGTCTATTCCAGCTCTGCTGCCCGCTCCACCCAAAGTAAAAACACTCCACAGCCCACCTGCACGGAGAGGAAAAAGTAGGACACAGATACAGGTATGATCACACAAAAGAATTAAGCAATTTTATGACTTTCGTGTTCCTTTAAAATCAAATAATTAATAACTGCAACAGAGTCAAAGTATATTTAAAGAATCTTCCGACAGTCAGGAGAAACTTTATGCTGAAGTAAGATTGTGTTTTAGTGGAAAATGTGATGCCCATTTCATTTAACAATGGCGTTCCCTTGGTAACCAAATGATGAGCCACCTTCTCAGCTCATCACTAACACAAGATGAAGCAAACCACCAGATGGGACTGAGGTCAAGTCATTAGCCTCTTTGTGCTTCAGCAAGCCGAACCTTAAAATGAAGCTGCCTTTTAAATTTGAATGAATTTATATGCTCTTAAGTGTGCCACCATGCAACATTGATCATTTTTATATAACTCTCTCCAATTTACAAAGACAAACATTATTGTTAAACATTGTCAAGGTAACCAGACTGAATGACAGCTTTGAAGAGGCTGCACTCAGAAATTTCCAAATAACACCAACTCCAACCAGAACGACTCCTTAACCCTCCCGCTCTTTATGGGTGACCCCGCGAGGAACGTTGACCATTGAGCAGGATTGATGGTTTACCCCTTGAGCTCCACGTGGCAGGGGTGAGGTGGTGCTCACTCCTCACCCCTGCCACATGGACCCAAAGAATAAACCATCAACCCTACTCAATGGTCAACTTTCCTCGCGGGGTCACAGCCATTAGGACAGTGGGAGGGTTAAATGTAAATGACAACCCATTACTCTACAATTTATCATATTAAAGTTTATATTTATTGCTGCAAGGAACCTCTCTTCAGTCCCAACCGCACTTATAACCTTTGCAAAGTGTTTGATTCTTTTGCACTTCGGCAGCCAGTGTCTTGATCTCGCAAGTTTTCTTTTTCCGGGTAGAACGCAAGGTATCCCCTCACGTGCTGAGAACGTAGCATGACCAAATATGGTTAATTGAGGGCGTTCTTGTATGTAAATGTCAGAGAACGCACACGAGTACCTGGGTACCCACAGGTGGGATTTATCATCAGACGAGTGCGAAGGAACACCCGTACGAGAGCCCACCGCATGTTTCATAAATCAGGATTTTGACTGTTTGTACGAACATTCTAAATTTCGTTCGGAACGACTTTGGGAATATTTCTATGAACATTTGATGAATGAGGCTTCAGGACCGGTTTAGACAGAAGTAGAGAACTACAGGAGATGTCACGCACAGCGTCTACACCAATGTGACACACAGACGTGGGATATCAGTTCAATAACAGGATCAAAAGAAAATCCGTCTTTCAGAATAATCTGATCTTCATCCGACTGCGCACCAAACAACATATCAGCTAAAATTCTTCTTTTCACATCCGGCAATTTCAGAGCAACATCAGAATTCATTCACTCATATTTCACTCCAGCGGACAGATTTCAATCCAATATTTACACTAATTTGTTTTTGCCTGAAGGAAAATCTGACTTCCTGTAAAATGTGTTTTGCTCCATATGCAGACAAACTGTGGCCGCTTTTACTAGAGTGTGTTGGCTTCTGGAGATACATTTTGATCTGAAGATCCCTGTAGGAGCTAGAAATGATGGCATGATTCTTAACAGTGAAGTTAAGATCCAGACAGCTATTGAAACTCACTGTGAAGACAAGTAAATACAAGTGGAACAGACTCATTTCACTGTAATCTTCTGCAAAGTTCATCTCAGTGGGCCACAACTGCTGGAGACAAAAGATTGCATAAACATTTTGCAATCAAAAATCGTTTCTGTGAAGTGGTTTTAGAATTCAAATCCACATTTACCTTGTTGTTATGCAGCTTGGGGTGTCTGATGTACCAGAAAGTCTGTACTAACTAACTTTTCCTACGTACAGTGTTCCTACGGTCTTTAGTATTAGAATGTCGTGTGAGTCAATCTCCGTGGGGACAAAAGCTGCCGTTTCAGGAACTAGAAGTTAGCTGGAGGAGAGGGGAACACAAGACGGCAGGTTTTGGAGATTTATTTCCATCTCGCCTCTGATTGGTTAACAGCAACGTGACTACCGCTGACACCACAACGTTGATGTTTTATCTCCACAAATAACACAAGCCTGAAGGAGTCCAGCTGTGTTGTGGAGTCGCTAATGCTAACAGTTAGCTTCTACTTGCTGAGACATTCTCTGCTCTCATTGACGGCAAAACAACAGCCTTCCCCTTCATGAGCCAAGATGGGTAAGTCCATGAATACTAATTTTCAGTGTGACATAGATCTGACTGGCTTTTCTAATTATATAATTCTAATCTACCTTCTCAGTGGTCTATTGGTATGAGTGTCTGCCCTGAGACTGGGAGATTGTGGGTTCAAATCCACAGTCGAGTCATACCAAAGACTTTAAAAATGGGACCCAATGCCTCATCAATCGCTTGACACAGCATTAAGGGGTTGGATTGGGGGGGTTAAACCACCAAATGGTTCCACAGTGCGGCGACTGCTGTAGCTCACCACTTTCCATGGGAATGGGTCAAAAGCGGAGATGTAATTTCACCAGTGTGTGATGATCACTAACAGGACTTTATTCTGAGCTTTTCCCCATCTATTTTCTATCTGATGCTAATGCAAGAAATAGGTGTAGAAGACTATTTCCCATTCATGCTGCCTGTTAAACTCATAATGACCGATCGTATTTCAAAAACAAGTGAAAATGTTTCGCAGTGTACTTGGTCTTTAACGGCCACAAAGAAATGTTTCATTCTGAGAAAACTGGGTTTAAAATATCGTAAGCAAGACACATCACTTTTACATTTGCATGTTGGTTCCAACCCAACATTGACCATATACAGACAGTGGTGGTGATGCTAACGCCAGAAAAACGCTAGCCCAAGCTACTGCTAATGCTAGCTTGAGTTGCCGGTGTCGGTACAAGATCTGCTCGGTTGCAAGATCGGCTCGGGGTCCTTCGACTGCCGATGACGTCAAAGTACGGCAAACCCACTCGGACAAAATACACTACACATCTATACTGTTGGAAAGAATTTAGCAGTGTCATTATTAAAATAATGTTTCTTAAGATGTAAGTTTGTGTTTATAATGGTATTTGTAAAATAAAACACTATATCTTATATATCTTATTCATAATGTTGAACTCCTCTTTGAGCACATCCCTTGAAGAATCATAGGTATTAGCAACACCTGTGAAATTGTATTTGCATGAAAGAAATGTGTCCCGTTTATTGAAGTATTTTGTGTTTAGTTTTTGATGTCTTGTCCATGCGTAGTTCAGTTACGCTCATAGCTGCTAGCCAAAACTCTGGAGTTAAAAGTTTTCTGGCTTTACTAAAATACCTGTCTGTCCTTATTTGATTGATGGTAGTTTTACTTTCTATTAGACTCCAAATGTAATCATTTGGCACGTTTCTAATTCATAATTTGCAAGAATGTAATCGGTGATATTAGCATTAGCATTCCTATGGGTTTTTCAAGTATATTAGCATTGCGCTAACCACTGGCTGCCAAATTGCAGCCTTTGCGATTAGAAAATCTCATTTTGTCACATCGCAATTTAATTGCACATGCAGTTAATCGTTCAGCCCTAATATACATGCAACTCTATGCTAAAAGTGTATTTTCAAAGAGGTAATGATGGATTTCTTTGTAAACGTTGTCTATCTTTCCAACAGAAAGATTTGCCTGGACCAACGTAACGTGACAACAACGTAACGTGATTACGTAATTCCGTAAGGTTCATGTTCAGCCAATCAACTACTTTGACGTCATCGGCAGTCGACGGTCCCCGAGCAGATCTTGTACCGACACCGGCCTGGGTTCAGTGGATATTTCAAACATCATCATGACATCGCCCTCTGTTGCATGAGGGCGTGATCTTCATTTAAAGTTCAGTATTGCAGTAATATTACCATCAATCCTTTTTGAGCTTGTTCAAAAATGATACAAAAACGATCCCCTGCACCAAACCTGTAGAAATTAGGCCTCCTTGCAAACGTTTCAAGACATTTTGAAAACTATCTCAAATTTTACTTTCAGTTTGTCACCATCAAAGCATTACTGGCTTTAATATTAGAATAAAACTATTTGAAAGATGGGTGAGAAAATGAGGCTCTCAAGTGGATTCAGTAAACACATAAATATAGAGGCAGGCTATAAATGACAAGCCTCCCATTTTTTCACCTGATAAATAATTCTCCAAATAAAGAAGTGAAAACAATTATGTGCACTCAGACTGATGTAATCACGGCTAACACGAGCACAATAGGGTCACACAGAAAGCTTTGCAGCACCTGAAATCTGAAACAACATAGACGGCGCCACTGAACAAAGAGACGCTGGAACCATAGGCCAGCTGGAGTGAAGTAAGGATTAGAGACACAGATGAGAACATTTCTTTCAGAGCCTCTGTAGTGCTGACCCTTTCAGGCATCACATCAGGTACACCAGGCACACTGACGACGGTCTCTGGCTCCTCCACGTCTAGCCAAAATGAATGCACAACTCAATGAAACTGTGAGTTTGTCAGAAAGTCCCACTGATCAAACTACCCATCAAGAGACAAATCTAAGTAGATTTGTGCCATCTAGTGGTGAAAATCAACAAAACACATCTCAGTGAACATAAACGCCCTGCAAAAATGAGACGTTTCATCTCAAGTGGTTTAATCCTCCTAAAATATAAGTTAAAAAATAAATTAATACATAAATATGCTTCTACTGTATAGGATAATCGCCAAACAAACACAAAGCTCAAAGGAAAGAATGCCAGATGTCATTCTCCAGGAAAAAAAAGGAAGAGATCAACTTAGGAATGGTGACAATTTTACAAAAATGTAACTAAAATATATTTTTGCAACCAGTTTCTCTCCTGGATCTCCTCTAAAATCTGATGAGTGGGAGCAAAAAGCTGTGCTGACACACTAATGCGATCAAGAGGGTTTGTAATTTCAGTGTGCAGGAAATAGAATTAGTTTGTACAGTCTCAGGGGAAAATAATCAACAAACTTCTTTCAAAACAAATAAGAAAATGGAGAGGACTGATATAATTTCCAGTCTGTGACTGTCTGCACATGCGATAGACCTCTTTTGTCTAAGCTGGCCAAAAACAGGAGCGAGAGAAGAGAAGACCCAGTGAGAGCTACGAGGGAGCCCTGTTCATCACATCACTGGCACCACAGAGGCTGGACCAGCAGTGTCACGGAGCCCGGTCTGGCAGGCACATTTCCTGCACAAATACACAGAATGTTGTTTTACCTTCGTGGGTGCCATTTGTTATCGTCTGGCTTGGTGCCCCTCCGCCTGTCCGCCACATAAACCCAATAATGTTACATTGCTTAGGCTGTTCCGGGCCTGGCCAGTGGAAAAAGAGGAGGAGGACATGAAGACGAGGAAGGGGAAAGTAAAGAAAAGGTCACACTAGTACACAGAGGCTGGTATACTAGACATCAGGTCTTGAGGCAGTGAAGGCTTCCTCCGATGAAAACGTTCATTTTCACAAACAGTCTCTTCTCTGAAAACTCTTTATGGTCTACACATTTTTATGAGTCTGTTTGGCCTGAAACTCAATGTGTCAAAAAATAAAATAAAATAAAAAACAGACCAAAACACTGAATACAACACGGGGCTTTGATGCTAAGAAGCATTGGTTTTAGGACACAAGGACACGAAGTCCCAGAAACACGAAGCAGACTGCCAAATGAAATAAAATCTGCTCAATGACATCTACTCATCAAGGGTCACACAGACTACACACACACACAAGGGCCTTTATTTAATGATTCAGTGGTTAACGCACTAATACTTCAACTTGGCTAATATTACTTAATGGATGGATTAGGAAGGTCTTTGCTTCTATTCAAAATATGCAACAATGGGTTCAGCAAAAAAAAAAAGAAAAAGAAAAGAAGATAAAAACTGAGTAAAATATGATAAAATACTCCTGAGAACACAAACAGAATCTCAGTCAGAGATGCAAAAGGCTGGTGGACAAACACAATGTCCCAATTCTCTACTTGCATAACTGTAGATGAATCAGCTTTAGGCCAAAGCATGAAGATAAGCTGCAGAGCAGACACGCAATATTCCACGGAAGTAATGATTATCTAAAATTACATCTGCTCATCAGATAATAAACAACCATCTGAAGAATAGAAACTAGAACATTTCTGACTTTGAAAGCTGCCAAAATTCTGATGTTGTAATAATCTAAGCCAAGGAAAAGTGCTTATGTTTTGATGCATAAACTATAAAAGTGTTAAAAAAAACAGCAGACCTAAAGCCAGTGGCTCATCAGGATCACCACGGTAGCCCACATTAAAAACATTTTTTCAGTTAAGTTGACCTTGTGTATTTTTCACTGTTAATCTATGCAATGGATATCCATGGAAATGTTGTTAAAAAGAATTAAATGATGCCCTGTTGAAAATTATACACGTCTTCGTAACATCCAACCATAAAAGTTGGGTCTAAAATACATGGGAGCAGGTCTACGTCTCTGGATGATGCCATATTACACACCATGTTTACTTCTACAGGAGCCCATAAGTACAAAATGTCTCAGCACGCCAAGACAAATTACAGTAACAAACAACATGACACATTCCTCGCTACACATATACGTCAACGAGTTAGTCCACCATACACCGTTGAAGAAGTAAAGAAATCCTTTTAAGAAATAAAAGGACTATACCCCATCTGCTCAAATGTCTCAGAAAAAGTTTAAATCGTCTAAAGTTGATGCCAAAGATGTTTCAAACAAGTGTCATTCCTGAGCCGATGCCATCTTTGTAGTTTCTCTCCAGTGCAGCTCTGGTACTAAGCCCACCCAAAGTCTCCCAACAAGCATAGAGCACTGTGATTGGCTGGACCTAAAACTGTTTGGTCCAATAGTTGACCTGCGGAGCCTACAATGGAGCGTGGCTAGACCGGCCTGCATAGCTAAATAGTTTGTTATTACTACAGTTTGTCAAGATGTCTAGTGTAGCATTTTGCAGATTTTTAATTACCTTCTAACAAGTACAATAAAAAATATAAAATCATTGTTAAAACGACTCAAAATGTAAAGCAGTTTAGAATATGAGAAGACTGTGACCTGATGTGTGTGAATGTGTTACACACAAAAACAGATTTTAAAATAAACAGCAGAGCCAAGGAGAATAGTGACTAAGACATCAATGTGAGACATAGATGTTATTTAGCGCTTTACAAGTTAGCAACAGTTTTGTACTTCTGTGGAAACCCAGCTAGCAGCGGTGCTTTGGGGATAATGAAACCAGTCACTTGACTCAAATCCTGCCCTTCAAACATTAAACTGTCATGAGGAAATTTAAATCTGGCGAATTCTACCAAAGGCCAGTGTACTGACAAGGAGAAAACAACTTGTGCTAAAAATGTTTAGGTGTTAGTCATCTTATACGCTAACACGATAGGTGTAAGTCCAAGATTCATTTAGAAACTAGTGATGCTCAAAACCCATGAAAATAGTGTTTTTACATTAATGCTGTAGGCTGTTCTTTTACTAACAAAAACAAGAACAAAATGAGACACAACACTGAAACACTGTTTTTATTTAATTTTATAGCTAAACGTTTTCTTTAGAAAAACTGAAAAAACATTTAACTTATTATATGTTGCCTTTAAAATACTAATTTACAAAATAAATCACCCAAAATGAAGTTATAAAACCACCCAGAAACTTTGGTAACACTTTATAACAAAGGTCCATTCTTTAATGTTACTTAGTGCATTATTAAACAATAATAAACTTAAGTATTAACAACTGCCTAACCATATTATGTAATGCATAACTAAGCAGACACCCTCCTCAGCCCTTTGTCCCAACGGCTCCGCGTGGCGAAATTGCGTCATTTTAACAACCACGCCCCTCCACCGCGCCTCCTCACGGCCCAAACTTTCCGCACCGCACACCTAGGAAATTTTCTAACCACGCGGACGGTCGGATGCAGAAAAACATGGCGGACCGGCAAGAACTAGTATGGCAGAGGTTCGTAAATACAGACATTTGTATGATTCAGCTCTCAGAGATCACCGTGATCAACATGTTGTTAATAATTCTTGGAGAGAAATAGCTCGCACTGTCGGAAAAGACGAGGACGCTGTTAAAAATTGCTGGAATGCCATGTTGTAAACAACAGTAATTTTTACTTCTACTGTGGTGTAGTGTTGGATGCATGCCGTAGAGCTCCATGCTGCCCCGTTCAGTTTGGGAAAATATTGGCTCACCGCAGAGACGAGCCGCACGAACCATAAACGCTGCAAGTTGTAAAGCGCGTTCCATCCGCGAGCCGCATCACCAAGCGGAAAGTAACTGCGTCAAGCATAAACCAAGCTTAAGCAGAGAGGCCCAGACTTCCCTCCCAACAGCCACTTGGGCCAGCTCCTCTAGGGGAATCTCAAGGCATTCCCTGACCAGCCAAGAGACATAGTCCCTCCAGCGTGTCCTAGGTGTTCTTTTAGGTTTTGTCCTGGTTTAATGTACCCATAAAAACTTACCAGGGAGGCGTCCAGTAGGTATTCTAACAAGATGCTTGAGCCACTTCAACTGGTTCTACTTCGAGCCCCTCCCAGATGACCGAGCTTCTCACCTCATCTCTAAGGGAGAGCCCAGCCACCCTGTGCGGAAATTTATTTTGGCCGCTTGCATCAATTATCTCATTCTTTTGGTCACTACCCAAAGCTTGTGACCATAGGTGAGGGTAGGAACGTAGCTCAACCGGTAAGCTTTGCCTTCTGGCTCAGCTCTCTCTTCAACAAACAGACTGGTACAACACCCGCATCAATGCAGACGCAGCACTAATCCACTTGTCGATTTCGTGCTCCATCTTTCCCTCACTCATGAACAAGACCCCAAGATACTTATACTCCTCCACTTGTGGCAGGACCTCAGCCCTGACCCGGAGAAGGCATTCTACCCTTTTCCAAATCAAGACCATGGTCTCAGATTTAGTGGGGCTGATTCTCGTCCCAGCTGCTTCACACTTTTGCGAACTGCTCCAGTGAGAGCCGGAGATCACGGTCTGATGAAGCCAACAGGACCACATTATCTGCAAAAAGCAGAGACCTGATCCTCAGGCCACCAAAACGAATCCCCTCAATACCTTGGCTGCGCCTAGAAATCTGGTCCATAAAAGTTATGAAGAGAATTGGCGACAAAAGGGCAGTCTTGTCAAACTCTCACCAGAAACAAGCCCGACTTACTGCTGGCAATGCGGAACAAACTCTGGCACTGGTCATATAGGAAGCTAACAGCCCGCATCAGTCTGGGGAGTGTTGCAAAGCTATTCCCCACCAGGACATCAGAGGGCGTAGCGATAGTATATTTACTGATGTGTTTATATATTTCAGAGACTTTATAACACGGACAATGGTTTTCAGCATCCTTCATTCTCCTCTATGTTTCCATGCGGTCGCCACCCCTAAACTCACGTTTCCCGTCATTTCCGTCCATGAATGAAACGTTTGCTTCGTATTTTTGTACTCCTTCAGTCACAGGTGAATAAACAGTCATATTTTCGGACTTTTTCCACGAGGCATTCTTCAATCTGTTTCGTGTCTGTCGCTAAACACCTTTTTACTTTTCGACGGGGAAAAGGCGATGCTGTTGATCAATTTATAGGAAGCGGCGTCCTGACCAATCACAAGCATGCGGCCTCTGTCATTCTGGGCATGTCTCTGTCACCCTCTCCAATCCTGACGGAAAGCCCTATAGCGTTGCGTGGGTCCACACCGACGCAGATGGAGAAGTATAAACTGGGCTTTAAACAAACTACGAGCTCTCCATTACACTTGAAAGAGGTTAACAGGTCGAGTACGGTTTTCTGCATGCACCAATTTGGACACAAACTTAATACAAGATTAGTTTTTTCTTTTTAACAAAACAAAATTGTGGTTGGAGCAGCTGCTGTTTTATCTTTTTTTTAATGCTCAGTCATTAGTTTATTGTAGACTATCAAAAAATGTGGCAAATATCTGATGATTAAATCGGTCGACTAATTAACTGATCTACTTATCATCCAGTGGTGTCCAATCCTGGTCCTTGAGGGCCACGAAACCTGCATCCTGCAGGGCTATGATTGGACACCACTGATCTAGTATCCTCAGTCCTCCACTAGAATATGCTTAAAGAAACATTTGTTATTAACTGAACATAAACTAATATCAAAACTTTAAAGGTCCCACTCACTTTTTTTAATTTTTTTTTTTTTTTTATAATTTAGTTTAGTTTATTTCAAACAAAGAAAACATACATTTTTTTAAAAAAATACCACAAACAGAAAAAATACATATCATCCCTTCTTCTGTGTTTGAAAAGGAGTAGGCTGAAGTGGAAACTTATATGTCCCTACCCCTTTATACAAGTAATTTTTACTTGTTTACTAAATCTAACACAAAACCGACATTAAAACAAACAAAATGGTACAAGTCACCAAAAACCACCAAATTATATGGAAAAAAAACAACAAAAGAAAAAAAAAACATCTTTTTACAATTGATACAATTTACTTTTCCTTAGAATAAAGGACACTCACATAAATCATCTATTTTCTACTATATACTTGTTCAGAATATGTTTTTTATAATTCATTTTAAACACATTTATATTTGTACTTACTTTAATTTCTTCTTCTAAATTGTTCCATAATTTAACCCCAATTATTGTGATACACATCTGTTTTAATGTTGTTCTAAACTTATGTATCTTTAAGTTTAGTGTTCCTCTCAGGTTATATCCTCCTTCTCTCTCTGTGAACAGTTTCTGTATTTTATCAGGCATTAATTTATTTCTTACTTTATACATTATTTGTGCTGTTTTGTATTTAACCAAGTCCTGGAACTTCATTATCCGTGTTTTAATAAAAGTTCATTTGTGTGATCCAAATATCCTGCATTTGTTATTAATCTGATAGCCCTTTTCTGCATTGTTGTTAATGTCTGTAAATGACTTTTGTACGTGTTTCCCCAGACCTCTACACAATAGCTCAAATATGGCAGTAGCATCGTATTGTATAACATATAAAGTGCTTTCTGATTAAAAATATACTTAGCTTTCCCCAATAAAGCAATGCCCCGTGCAAGCTTCCCCCTAACATATTTGATGTGTGGCTTCCAACAGATTCTGCTGTCTATGACCACCCCAAGAAATTTTATTTCATATACTCTCTCAATTTTTACATTATTAATTACTATATCTAATTCATTGTGTCTTCTTTCATTACCAAACAACATAAATTTTGTTTTCTCTAAATTTAGTGACAGTTTATTTACATCAAACCATTTTTTTAATTTATTTATTTCCTGTGTGACCACATCCAGGACCTGTTGCAATTCCACCCCCGAGCAAAAAACATTTGTGTCATCTGCAAACAATACAAACTTCAAAACTTGTGAAACCCTACAAATGTCATTTATGTACATTATGAATAGTTTAGGTCCTAAGACTGATCCTTGAGGCACCCCACATTGTATCTGTCTTAGTCCTGATTTATGTTGATTTATTTGCACGTATTGTTGTCTATTTGATAAATAACTTTTTATCCAGTCCAATACTATACCCCTGAAACCATATTTTTCCATTTTTCTCATCAATACATCATGGTTTACTGTATCGAAAGCTTTCTTCAGATCTAAAAACAACCCTATTGCATGCTTCTTTTTGTCAATGCATTCTGTTATTTCCTCATTAAGATCAATCAGTGCCTGGACTGTTGACCTATTATTCCTGAAGCCATACTGGCATTCCGTCAGCAACTCACATTGATCAACAAAATTATCGAATCTTTTAACAAACAGTTTTTCTAATATTTTGGAAAATTGTGATAGTATTGACACAGGTCTATAATTTGTAAATTGATGCTTATCTCCTGTCTTGTAAATAGGAATTACCCTTGCTACTTTCATGTTATTTGGAAAAAACCCCTTTTGAAAAGAAAGATTACAAATGTGTGTTAATGGTTTTACAATGCCCTCAATCACATATTTCAGTGTTTTCATGTCAATATCGTTCCAGTCTGTACTGGTTTTATTCTTCATATTTCTAACTATCTCATAAATCTCCTTCTCATCAACTGCTCTTAAAAAAACAGACTTTTTATTTCTTTCAACATACTCTGTGGCATCCGTTTGTATCTCATCAACTATTATTTTTTCCTCCAATTTAGATCCTATGTTTACAAAATATTTGTTGAATTCATCCACTGCTTCATGGGTTAGGGTTAGGGATAAATTTGCTGTGGTCTCTGGTATGAATGAGCTCCAGCGCTCCTGTTTGAGTAGGCAGAAGTGAGTCAGAGAAGCAAGGGCAGAAAACAACAAGACTACAAGTCTTACTCAATATTCATGACATATCAGCTTTGATTGGCCAACAGAAATGTGACTCTTCCACTGCCTTTGTTCGTTGATGTGTTATCGCCAAAAATAACACAAGTCTGAACGTGTTCCACCATGTTGTGGAGTTGCTAATGCTAAAGGTGAGCTTCTGCTAGCATTCATGCACTCTGCGCTCTCCTGGCCACAGAATCAACACAGCCTTCCAGTTGAGGGTTGCAAGCAAAGTTGTGCCGTGCAAGAGACCGGCTTTTTATGACACAATCAATTTCCCGTCTATTCCCTTTCTGCAGCTAATGTAGGTGATGGGGTAAAAAACTATTTTATTTGTGCAGCATGCATGTGCAACTCAGAGTGACCGATCGTATTTCAAACAGAACAAAAATTACAGTTTCTCAGTGATCCAGACCTTTGCATAAACAGATCCAATGTTTGCATTAATTTGTTGTGGATTATGTCATTTATACAGCTTTGGGACAAAGAAAGAAATCAAGAGTTGCTGTTGAGGTCGTTGTTCAACAGTGCGTGTGTGTGTGTGTGTGTGTGTGTGTGTGTGTGTGTGTGTGTGTGTGTGTGTGTGTGTGTGTGTGTGTGTGTGTGTGTGTAAGGGAGGCGGCTGCAGACAAACAGGCTCTAGGGGATTACAGAACAGGACGGGAGACCATAACTCATCAAGCCGATCAGTGGCCACAGACAGACTGACTGGGCTGAATGGTGATTGCTCACTGATAGAAATCTGCCACCAACAACCAACAAAAAGCATTTATCCACAGGGGAAACCCAGCCCTATTCTCACACTCAAACAAACACACAAAAGCTTCACCAGCCTCCAACACAAACAGCTCAGTTTATTTGTGACTCATCATCATTCCTCTTCACTTTTCTGTCCACTTCATCAGCCTAATTTAATTTATCACAATTTAGATCTAAAGAGATCAGATTTTTGTTTGCGAGTTAGCTTCTGAATGAAGTAGTGCATTGTACAAAAACAATATAAAATAAACACAGATTTTTAGAGAAGCATTAAAGCTGCAATGTCAAATTTGGAAAAAAATTTGCTTAAAACATTATTTCATGCCTCTTTCGGCATTAATAAACATTGTTGTTTTACACATTTACCTCTTCACTTATTGCCAGTGATGAAAGGGAATCTGATGTTCTTGTTACTTTGCTGGAGGTTGCACTCCCAGGCATTTTTTACCCTAATGGCCATCAGTTGGTAAGGTCTTACTTGAACACAAAAGTAATGCTTGCTTGCAATCATTTAGGTATATACTGCCCCCTATCGCCAGGGAAACTACACACTGTCACTTTAACAACATTGTAATATAGATATAAATATATTGTGGAGACAAAAATAAAACATTAATAAAGTGGTTCTCTCACATTTGTCTAAAAACCTCTGCTAGTAACACATTTCAATGGACTATTGCCTTTATGCGTTTGCCTGTAATCTTATTGTTTTTCTTCTTTCTTATCTCTAAGTGTATGTGCTGCTATAGCAAGTGCATTTCCCTACTGTGGGTTCAATAAAGTCTATTCCAACTCTAATACCAAAAATATAATCATGAGGACAGAAGCCCACAAACAGCACAAGAACAGTGTTGACTTAGCATCTGCAACAACAACATAACTGCTCACATGACCCCAAGATGTATTCAGATGCCCTGTGTGCTTGTCAGGAAAAATAAACAAAATAGTACCTTGCGGATCGATGGGCCCACTGTTTCCACTAACCTCTCGAAGGATCCAGGTGGCGGTACTGTCGGAAGGATTCTGGGTCTTCCAGGCGCATCTCTTGGAGTAGATTGGCCTAAACTCCTTGCCTGGCCCTTCTTTCCAGCCACCGTACACAAACTTTCCTAACGCCGGTGAGGGCGACGCTTCATCAACAAAAAAAGTAGAGGCATTTCTTCCGTTTCCAGCTCTGTCTCCATTTTGTTTATTTTCTGACATGCAGACAGGGGGCTGCCATCTTGGGGTCATGTGAGCGGAGAACGCGCTTTGATTGGCTAATACAATATTTCAGCTCAGCCAGCAGCTCAGTAGTGCGCACACGGCGAGTTTTTACCCCCCCGTGAGGCGGAAAATATCTAACTGGTGAGATATTCACCTCAGCGTCTCGTGAGGCAGAAAACTCAGTGAAAATCAGGCGCGCACAGCGAGGTATCTGCTGAGCAAACGGTCATTCGAGGCCGTTTGCTCAGCAGTTTGCTCTCGTGTGCTGGCAGTGGGTGCGTCGGCCCTGTTCGCCTCGGGAAGGGGGCTGAAAAGGCGTCCAGTTACGCGTAGGAAAATCCAGTTGAGGAGATAGCATGTTGTTTTGCACACTATTGAACTGTTTTCTAATAATTTTATGTTTTTAAATAAAGTAAAGGAAGGAGAGAAAAATGTTTCCCTTTTAATTTTTCAATTTAATACGATTGATCTGAGCTACTACAGCAATCAATTTCCCTCTGGGATTAATAAAGTATTTTTGAATTGAATTGAGTTGTAATTCAAATACCACATTAAGATGGAAGTTTGCAAATTTGACAAAAAGCTCTTTATTCTTTTCTCTGGTTTATATGTGTTCAGGTGAGTTCTCTTACTTGCCACCCCAGATGCAAGGCCGTAAAGCAGACCCCCCTCAGCTTTGGGCTCAAAAATGTGGGTTGCTGGAGGACACTTCTCCTGTCTGATGAAATTGTAGAGCAGGGTCTTCACCAGTCGACTTGTCAAGCATAAACTGTGGACCAAGAGCCAAATTAAAATGGGTAAATATTTTTGTCAGTAGAATACCAAAATAAACAAGTGGTGCTCGCTGCAGAACCACAAAGGCGGAGCTGCACCAGAAGGTGGAGCTGCACCAGAGTCAGCCCCGCCCATTCTATCAGAGTCAGTCCAATTCCTTCCAGTTGTCAGACTTTATAGCATTCTGGAACCAAAGAGGGTGTTATAGCTAAAAAATGCAAGATTGAGGATGGAGTTGAGAAGTGAATTGAACAGTTTTTGTAAAGGTTCCATATATTTAAAAATCTAACTTTTTGAACTTTTAATCATGTTATATTGTCATTTCCTCATAAGAAACACGCCAAAGCCATTTTTGGCCTCATTCATGCATTTTCTTCCCATCTCAGCTTCAATTTGGTCTCCTCCCCCGAAGCGGGTCTGGTCTTGGTTCTCAAATCTGGATATTCTGTGAATTTTCTGACAAAATATTTCTGAAATGACTTCTACTGAGACACCGCCAGAAAAATCGTACATCCCATCTACAAAGACACACCGAATAGCATAATCAAATGTAACGCCACCTAAGTTTTTATCAAATGTGGTGGTGTAGTGGTGATGGTGTCAGGTTGACATGCAGTTTTGTGCAGGTTTGCATCCCAGCAGTGGAAATATTCTATAATCTCTTTTCCTCATTTCTAGCTACACTTGGCAGTACTATGTTTACAACAATTTATTGGTATGCCATTTAACATATAATGACTAATGTGTTTTTTTATTTATTCATTCGTTTATTTAGCCAGTGTGAGTCCATCTGTGAGCAGAGTTTCAACTAAAATGCTGTTTAGGAACGACCAAATTCAAAGAACTTGTAGAGACATAAATATTTTTCTGAAAATGAACATTAGAACTAAAATATGAACAAATTAAATGTTTCAGCTGGCTAAATAGATTGTTGCCGACCCCACCGAGAATCGAACCAGCATCAGCTGAGGAGAAAGCAAAACTTAGGTTAGACAATCTTGCCACTGGACTACCAGAAACCACATGGTGGTGGTACATGCTGTTGTACAGAAGTTTTGTTAGAGCGGCTGTGGGCAGATATTCGCTAAGAGAAACCTTTTTATTTCGGGATATATTCAGACTTTGTCATGTAGCAAGTTATATTTATCTTGTTTAATTGGAGCATAGAAAATAGCATTAACGACTGTAAACTAGTAACAGCCGTAATTCATGTGGGTCAGGTCAGTTTGCGATAAAGTTGAAAACAAAAACGGAAGTCAGTGGGCTAGGCTGAGTTTGCGTGAATGGGCGGGGCTGACTCTGGTGCAGCTCCACCTTATGGTGCAGCTCCGCCTTTGTAGTTCTGCAGCGAGCACCCTCTCAAAATAAAACCCATCAGCACAATCGGAAAGTGGAACATCATTTTTAAAACACAAGCGCTGGGGTTTTCTGATTGTAAGCAATTCTTCCAGTGTTTAATTGGGGCTCTCCGTTGTATTTAGAATAAAATATGTCCAACAAAAAGGATTTTATACAGTTGGAAACTGTTCTTTGAGCTCCTATATAGCATTTTAAATTTGTTGGCTCACAACGTCCCAGGGGCCCTGATTAATGGTGCATAATAAAGCCCTTCCATGAAAAAGCAGACTTTCCCCGCCCACTCAGCCAGAAAAGGAATATTAAATGAGCTGCATGCATATTGGCCAATTTTCCCCAGAGGGCTCTATGTCAGGTAGTAACTCTGTGTTCTGGGTGCTTTCGTGGAAGGGGGCTGAAGTGAGTGTCGGGCTAGACGATATATTGAACAGGAATACAATAACCGCAAGATGTGGATCTATCTGGCAGTCATTCAAAATCTGGATGTTCCCAGTACATCCTGGGACATGGGCGGTACTCCAACATTCTTAGCAGTTAGCAGTAGCTGAAGCTAGCGCTGGCAGTAGCTCAGGCTAGTGTTAGCAGGAGCAAAGTTAGCATAACTGCCACCAACCTTTATGTACTCTGACACAGAGGTGGGTTGGCACATGCAATGCAAGGTGGCGTGTCGAAGCTTGTGATGTGTTAAACGAGCTTTTCTGTGAATGAATCGTGTCTCCGTAGCCATAACAACATTATTCATTTATACAGGAAAGCAAGTCAAAGACGGTGCAGGCTTTTAGTGCGCTAAATTAACATGAATGTGGTTTTTAAATCTTAGGACCCCCTTCAGGTTAAATGACAATGACCGAGTGTGTTTTCTCACCATCGTCCCTTCATGATGTGCTGGCAGATTAATCCATCCCTGAGGATGTCTTTGTGGAGGAGCTGATTGGAGAAGAAGACCAGCAACGTGGTCACTGCTTCGAACAGGATGCTGTAGGTGATATCTCTGCAGGAAAAGTTGAGTCAATATTTCCATTAGATCAATTATCATTAATCATTAGTTTTTTAAAGAGAATTTATTCTGCCATGTCTCATCTGTACTGGTGTATAAATGACTTTATTCCTGGAAACAAATGAACTGCAACGTGGACAGTGACACCACGATGTGACTTTCAAACCTACATACAAACACTTAGCTTAGAATAGAAAACAGGGATGGACAATATATCGGCATCAATATCGGTATCGGCCGATGTTAGTCATTTTTCAACATATCGGTATCGGTTCGACAAATAAAACCAGGCAGATATTAACAACCAATATTTTTTCCATTTCATCTCCCTTTGTTTGCCTGTTTCAGTAAATGTGTGTGTTGTGTGTACATAATAACAAATTCAGCTTTAATAATTTTCATTCTATACAAAATCTGCTGATTTTAGAAGCATTAATGTCAGTATATCGGTATCGGCAAATATCGGTTATCGGCCATAACAGTGATCTTGATATCGGTATCGGCCAAGAAAATTTCATATCGGTGCATCACTAATAGAAAATGTATTATTTTTTTACTTTAAGTATTCAATATTTTATACTAAAATGTCTACCTAATGTCTAACACAAAGATAAAAACACTTGTCCTTTAACAAAATAAAAATTAAAATAAATGTAAAATTGACTACAAATAATTGTTTCTAGTTTTTTAAGTACTAAACACCAGTCTCCATTTCTGGTATTAAATTAGCATTTTCTTTTTTGCTCATCTCAGAGATATATCCCTCCTAATAGAACCAAATAAATTTGGAAAAATTTTAAAAAATATATAAACATTTCTTTGCCCTTGAAATGCAAACTTCCCAACAATCCAGTTAAAAACGTTTAAAAATAAATAAACTGGCAGAACATTTTTCTGTCAACCAGACGCCCACTAGATAGGTTTTTGCAGACCTACACCTGTGACTGAAAAAATAAGCACTGATCTTTCATGTGAAACAAAGACACAAAAGGTGCAAATGTCTGCTTGAGGTTTGTGGAAGCTACGCCAAGAGTGGCCAGATTCCCAAAGCAGGAGCACGTACAGAGGAAATGGGCTTCCAGCTACAAAGAGGTTAAGGAAAAAAAACAGGGAGGCTTCAAGCTTGAAACAATGAATAATGTTGGAATGCGAATGCATTTAGACAATAGCCAGGTTTTGATGTCCGCAGGAAAGAGAAAAACATGAAGAAGATGGAAGAAAAATAGTGTAGACTTTAGTAGACAGAAGAGAATGTCAAAAATGACACCGTCCAGACATATGAAACAGACAGGAAAAGGGGGACAAAGCAGCAAATGTCAGTTAGTTTACATGAACTTGTCTGACACCGTTCCACACTGCAAGCCTGAGTAGAATCCAAAGGATTTTTCATGCTAACAGGCGGTCAGTCAGATAATTCCTCAGCTGATCAGCCCCACACCCACATTTTCCTCATTAATTCAGTGTTAGGGTGTGTACCACTCAGTGTTATAATTTCTTATTTCCTACACATAAAGACCTAGTACACTTTAACTTCTCTGTATGTTTAACCCATTGGCATCTTTTCCATCTTTCTTGAGTAGTAAATTAAGAAGCAAATGTGGAATGATCCATTTCCTTTAACCCACAACTCTGAACCAGAAACTGGGAATGATGCCACTCCTGGCTTAACAGTTCTCTAGTCAAAGGCTGGGAATCCAGTGGGACCTGCTCCATGTTGTGCTCAGTGATCAGACAAATTGCAGCTAGCAACACCAGCAGATCAACAGGATTTTTTTATTTGCTCTTTATACATTCAAACCCTGTAACAAATGAAGGTTTTACAGACTATGCTTGCGACCGATTGTATGAAATACAAACTGACATGAATACTTAAAAAAATATAAATAAAAACTTTATTAATGCAACCATTAAGACTAGTCATGCTCAAAGCAGCAGTTTTAAATTCTGAGATCAAAGCGGGTGAGAATTCTGACTTTGGAGACTGCTTTTTGTTAGCTGACCACTGGCATCCAAGGTACAGACAACGTAAAGACAAGGAATTTAAACTAGAGGTCGGTGACTCTTGAAGACCTTTTGGTTGATTCTTAAAGCCGCTATAGAGAATTTACAGAACAAGCTAGGTTTTGAATGCAAACACGGTCACGGAAAACTCACCCCTCCCCAAGGCATCTTCCCTGAAACGCTGCTGCAGGAACTGGAGACCCACATTGCCAGAGGAAACGAGATAGTGCTAAACATCAGTCGCCACTTTTTATGTTCTAACATCTTTTGCTTTCTGCTACTTCAAATGGTAAACGGCCCGTATTTGATATAACCCCCCAAAGTACTTTACAACACAATCAGTCATTCACACACACATTCACACCCTGGTGGAGACTAGCTACATTAACTGCCCTGGAGCGCACTGACGGAGACGAGGCTGACGTACGCAGGCGCCACCGGTCCCTCCTACCACCACCAGCAGGCAAGGTGGGTTAAGCAGACAGCGACAAACTGAGCAGGGCTTGAACCTGCAACCATCCGATTACGGGGTGAGCACTTAACTCCTGTGCCACCGTCGCCCCTCGTGTTTTTTTTTTTTCTTTTTTGGGGGGGGGAGACGGACTCTGGTAGTTTGTCCTATAGCAGCCAGCTGTTTCTTCTTCTATGATGTTATTGAGCGGTTAACCTCTGACACCAGTGGTCTGTTGCTAAATACGCAAGTGTGTAAAAATGGAGGACCCAGGGAAGTGTGGCGGTTCAGCGAGACAGACAACCGGATGGCCCAAGGGCTGCACCATGTTATTGGTGGAGGTTTTTAGACAAATGCGAGATAACCACTTTATTTTATTTATTTTACACCCACAATATATTTATTACTATACTCTGAAGGTTAAGAGGCATGAAAATGTTTGAAGCCAATTTGGTTTTCCAGATTTGCTATAGAAGCTTTATTATATAAAGCTCCTCAGATGAGAGAATCAAACAGGAAATCCTGTTGATTCAACTGCTAGAATTCAAACACAACAAAATGGGGGTGTTGGGTAAAAAACTTCAATTTACTTTATTGGTAACCTTTGACAACAGTATGGCTTAAACCCACTAAAAAAGCAACAAAACAAGCAAGTGTGATTTCAGTAAAAGAGAGCGAGGGGTGTTTAAAATTCAGTCACATTCACCTCAGCACAAACACAGACACTGCAGGTACTTACAGCAGGGGCACTTCAACAATCAGGTGAACAAGGTTCAACAACAGCTCTTCTAGGAGGTCCTCGCTCCCAGTTTCTACAGGTGTGAAAGGGGCAGCTTTTATACCAGACACATTTTTCATGGTAACTCTTCACAAGAGCAATAGTAAATGACCTTAGTTAAGAAGCTATGCGCTATCTAATAATTACATAATGTCCTCATTAGCTGATTAACATTCCCATTGGCAGAGAAACGAGAGTGATCTGAAATTTTTATCAGAACATTTTTAAGCAGGTAAAACAATGCTTTTAAATGTTATTCATTGTGGTAAGAAAAAGATTTAGTCCAGCAGTATACAAAAATGTTCTGAATTACCTCAATAAAACAAAGACCCTCAGATGTTTGAAATCTTCAGTCAGAAATTTCTAACTGAGGCCTGGCTGAGCCTGACAGACACACACCAGCTCACCTTCACAGCAGCCTGGCGCCCTCTCCTGGTAGCAGAACTGTTGGTGCAGCTCCTCCTCACTCAGCTCTCTGATGAACACCTTGAGCAAACAGCGAATCATGAACAGAGCGTTGTGGGCCTGCCAGATGAATAACTGACTGGAGGAAAAGAAACAAAAGCAGAAAAATCAAAAACACTCTGCTGCTAAAAACTGGCCTTGAGTGTGTGTGATGTTTGTGTTTGCACTAAAACACTGTAAAAGTACTATTATATCTTATTTAACCTGAAATAGTATTTAAAAAAAACAGGTTTCAGTGATCATTTCTATTCTTTGACCTGAAATGTGGAATGTTTGCAAACAAGCTCAGCTAATGATGAAGTGGTTGTTCGGAACCAATTAGGTCAATAAGCTAAGAAATTGGAGATGCTAGGTGACTGAAAAGAACATAAAGAAGCAGCTTTTACTAAGATTTACAACTAAAGTCCTACCTCGTTTGTGCTTCTTCGGTATAAGAAGTTTTCAAACTATGTACATGAGACGTGTCTGCATTTGGAGCCAGGCCCCACCAGATGATGCTGTGGAGCTCTACGAGCACTTAAAATAATCCATGAAACAGAATCTGTTGTTTTAGAGTAAAATTACAGAAAAATCTATTCCGTCACCAAGCATTGGTGTAAGTATATCTAGGTTTATGTCCGAATACAAGTCAAGCATAGTCATGGATGGCTATAACTAAATAAATAAATAAGAATAATTGAATAATCAAGTCATGTAAACATTTTGTGGTTATATGTGAAACTAAATTAAAACAATGTTTTTGTTAAAAAGATAACTGTCAAGCTCAGTAGGTTAAATTCTCATGAAGATCTGGATATGGGGTCAGCCCAGCAGTGTTTGTTTTATAATGATCACCTAAATAAAAGTGCGCATGCGTAAATCGCTCTCAACAGAAAGCCATGAACACCACAGTCCCTATCCCTGATGATCCAGATAAAATCTTTACACAACACAAGTGACGCAAGTTCCCATTCTAAGGGATGGTAGTCAGCTGCCATGTTGGTTGTCTTTGTTAGATGGATAAAAAGTAATCAAGATTTATTTTTTTGATGAAGGAAAAATGTAGGTCGTTTCTGAATACACAAGGACACTAGTATGTTTTTGTGTACTTGACAAGTACGCTCTAGGCAAGTACAGCAGAAAGCCCGTTCTACCGAGTAAGGGAGGATGAGGATGGCATTTGCAACAGAACTGTTGTGTCCTGGCAACAAGACTTATGTATTTTAGACCCAATTTTTATAGTTATGTTACGAAGCGGCCAATATTTCTCCACATCTGGTCATCATTGCATTTTCAACATTTTGATGGATATTTCCAGAGATTAATAGTAAAAACTACATACTGTCTCTAAGATACGAAAAGTGATTTTGTGCTCACATGAAACTGATCGAAAGAAAACTAGATATTTACATTTAAATTTAGCGATTTCTTTGTACTATGCAATATACTCACTCTTTACATTCTGTAGAAATTTTCAGTTCTTTGGTTCTTCCCAGAAAAATCCTCACAAGAGCACCAAAGTTCCCCGTTCTAGGATTGTTTTCAACTTGAGAAACAAATAAAAAATTGAAAGATTAAATTGTAATCAAGATAAAAAAAAAACAGAATTCTCAAAGGGGTATTTTTAGCAGCAAATAATTGTAATCATGATTATACAATAACTAAGAGACAAATTTTGAAGGAAATAACCAACATACTGAAAGCCTTGGCCAGGGGAATGACAGCCTCTTCTAGTAACTTGGAGTCAGCACTGTGAAACAGACAAAAATAAATTATTATTATTTTAATCACTGATGTGCAAAAGAACCACAGAAAGGAATAAAAGCCAGATGGGTATCCCTCAGAAGATCCCCATTTCAGCTGCTTCATCTACAGCTCGATGACATCAACATGATGGAAGAAGCCCAAATCCCTTGGTCCATTCCTCGCTCTGTCCCAGTGGTGACCAAGATACCAAAATATTTCAACTCCTCACAGTTTGGCAAAGACTCGCTCACAGCTGGGGGGGGGGGGGGGGGGGGGGGGGGTGCCACCTTCCTCCTTTTAATCCAAGCTACCACAAACTAAACACTGAAGGTCATGGTCCGAGGAGGTCCAAAAGAGGGTTTTCTAAACCAGACAGCTTCTTGGTCAAGACTTTGCCCTAAGATTCTGTCCATGTGCAGCACAAACAGGATGCAAGACAAGAGGCAGTCCTCATGGTGTCCATCTCACTTCTGGAATGAGCTAGTTTGTGCAAAGAATCTTGACGGCCCATAATGCACAGATCTGTGTGTATTTCATGTGTTAATCTCTATGGTTATTCCTAAAGCTTGCACCTCCTTTGGCCGCTCCTCATTCCAGTTTGCTGCTTCCATCGACTGGAATGAGCTGCAAAAATAATTGAAGCTCACTACATACATTCCATTATCTACCTTCACTAATTCATTGCAATCAATAGTTTCTGATCACTGCACCTGCTTCTGAGGTCTTAGATTGTTTTAAGTCTGTTTTGGTTGCTTGTACATATTTTATATGAGAACAGTCATTTGTCTAAATGTCTGATTTTTATCTTGTTTATTTTTATCTTGTCTATCTGTTGTTCTTGGTGAAAAGCTAATTCTTTGTCTGTTGCTGCTGCCTCTTGGCCAGACTGCCGTCGTAAATGAGAATGAGTTCTCAACTTGTCTGGTTAAATAAAGGGAAATAAATAAATCTAGTGGTAAAACGATGGAACCACCATACTGAAGGGTGCAGTATTCCAGAGTGTTGCTTATCCACAAATAATTTTTAACCAATGAGTAATTATGTCTGTGGATAAACTGATTTGTTACATAAAATCACCTGTAATATACAGGAATTTTAAATTGTAGCATGGCCGAACTTGTGTTATTGGAGGATTTGGTGGAGAATGCACCCTGGAGGGAACGCGTCTTTCGCGAGTGCACTGATCTGCTTGGTGGGAAAACAGAGCTCCTGAGCAGATACCACTTCCTGAGGAGCTATGCCATGATTTAGGCCCCCCTTGAAACAGGCAAACCATGTGAATCTGATTCCAGTCCATTTTAATTTATTGACAACTTTAATATTTTTTCGTATTCAGTTTGACGTAGAACCAATTTTTCGTAATTTCTAACATGGACCTCTGACACTTTCTCTCCGGCAACATTCTTTCTTTTACTGGTTACCGTTGAGCTGAGAGGACAGAACAACAATTTTTGGTTCTCCTCAGCTTCGGCACACATTTTCCCACATGAAATTTAGGGGACGTGGTGTGACCAAATATGGTTCATTGGAGTAATTTCTGTATGCAAATGACTGAACAGCCACGAGGACCTGGGTATGCCCGTGTGGGATTTATCAACGGTCGATTTCAGAGGAACGCGCGTACGACACTACTTGGTTCATAAAAAAGGACTTTGGCCGTATGTATAATTTTATTCATATGATGGAACATAGACCAGTTTCTAAGAACGTTTGATAATAAATGGGTGCCCAGCATTGCATGCTTAACAGCACCCCTAACAAAGAACCATCTCTCGTGCATATAATGTAGTATATAATGAAATATGCAATGTAGTGGTTTCTCATTTTTATATACGAAATATCTACACGTTAACAGTCCTCATACAACCAGGACAATAACCCTGTTAAATCAGTACTCAGCAAAGCTCTAGTCTAGTCAGAAGACTTAAAGGCTGTTCTCACTTTTCACTCAAGAGTCAAGACCCCAGTTCTGAACTCACGACTGAAAACGTGATGAGCTGTAAACCAGAAGAGTGAATTAGGTGTCCCTTACACTTTCTGAACTCACTAGCCACTTACTACAACTAAAAGCATTTGCAGGAGATTTAAGGTCCTCTAAAACATCAAGTTTCTAACTCAGAGACTTCACTAATCAATGGGTCTTTTCATTTTTACATTTGACATTTAAAACAGAAATCTTACACTTGGACAGCTTTTCTCTTTGTTAGCCGTTTAGCTTAACCCTTTACCTTTTGGAGCTAGACTGGCCATTTTTACTCAAAGTGTAGCTCATATAAAAATAGACGGAATAAGTACTTTAATACATCACAGAGTGCAGGAACACATCCTGGTACTTAGCTGCTGCACAATGCTCTTACTCTTTCTGGGGATAAAATAGCACCTCCACTTTGACTGATGGTAAAAAAAACACTCCAGAGGAGTTTGTTTAAAAGTAATTAGATACCATTTACCATTTTTTACTGACATCTAGTGAATTCCAGGGGAAGGTCTTGTGTTTTTCTTTTAAGTTGCTTTAATTCATGATTCTGGTAGTCTGTGCTGTGTAAACTATTTAAATAGTTATTGAGTATGCAAATTAACATGCAGGGTGAGTAAATGCATAGTTACTAAATCTTCAGGTGCTTTAAAATCCCTGTGAAAAACATAAAATTACATTGAAAGAAAAGGGTAACTGATAACTTCCACATGACTGATTTAATTTTAATGAAGTGAAACGCCACATAAATAATAGCAGAACTAATCAGGTATCTTTAACGTTCACGTTCAGGTGTTGAACTGAACGTTACGAGAAAAATGCAGAAAAATGTAGCGTGAAAGATGTAATAATAGGGTTAAAACTTTTAAGCTGCAACTTTTAAGCAATGCATTTGAGATAACCATTACTATTGTTGGTTTACCTGTTAGTAGGACTGATGAAAGTGAAGGAAATAAGCTGATTCCAGAAGGGGTCGTTTTCAGTTATAGACTCTGTTCCCACCAAGGCCTTCAGGCTGGTGTTCTCAGACAGATCACTGGCGTGGCTGGTGTTGGCTCCCATATTTCCTGGCTCGTTTCAGCCAGAACTGCCACTTCTCATTCCTGATTCACTGGACCTATACCAAATCTTGGTACAGAGAACACACATTAATCAGTGACATTGTGAATTACCTTCAAATGAATTGGCTTGATTCAAACTTCAGAGTTTGTGCATGACTTAATGAGAGCCTTGAAACCAGAATGTGATTTTTAAATGTGTTTTACTCTTCCTCACTTAAATTCAAGGGTGTAAAAAGTAAAGTAAAGTAATCATTCTGGGTTTTAGAAACCTAAGAATTATCTTTGTGTTCATGTTTGAGCTTACTCTATGAAAGAAATGTAGGTGTTCATTCATAAAATGGCAGTGCTCACAACAGGACAGCCTAATATCAACCAGGATGTGAGGCCTCTTCTTTAAATAACACACCTTCTGCAAACAGGGGTCGTTATGTGAACTAGGGAAACAGCTTACTTTAATCATACTAACGGGACCTTTACGCAACGATGGAGCAAGCAGAAACATAACATCTAGGGTGTTTATTTATTTATTTTGCTCGTAGTATGACATCTGAGCCAATATGACGTGATCCACGTTCTGATTCAAATTTGGCAGTCAGCCGATTGTCTCCAGAATGCTGTACCGTTTATTAAAGCATATTTCAAATTCAGTAGGAATGCCTGTTAACCGGAGGCTAACTACTTCTTACCCAGACACATGCTAACACCTTCACAGCTTGTTTTCGATCAGCTGACTATTTGACTTACCTGTCATTTAAGCTTCTCGTAGTTTCCGTTGGTTCACAGCACCGTCAACAGGCGACTATTTCCCCACAAATGTAGCGTTTATTTAGGTTTTTGTCGATTTTAACCCCCAAAAAGATGCAAATAAATGAAACGGGTTCAATTCAGCCAGCTAAGTTTACTCTACATACTCCTTTCCTCCATCATGTTTTACACGTCGCCATCCATTGCGTAGTGATGACACGCTGAACACGTGACGTTGTTGCGCATTTGTGAGTGGAGTTGACCTAAAAAGAAAATAAAAACCCGAAGCCTGTACTGTTCAGTCCTGCTTTGGTGCACCACGAAGAGATATTTCCTGTTTATTTAGCGTTCAAACAAAACTACGGACAAAAAAAAGCATACCTAACTAGCAGCACTGATGCGCATGCGTATCACAAAACATTGCAACAGTGCGCATGCGCTGAACAGCATTTTCCCCATAACCATTTGTAAAAAATTTTATTGAACATTTTCAACATTACAGACTTTAAAGCATACCCATTTATACATTCATTGTCTAAGCATTAGAGTACAGGGGACAGGGGTCAGCCCCATTCATATATTTGCATAATTAGCTTAGAGGTCTTCAAATATTCTCAGGTTAACAAATGCATTCAGAAGTAACACTGCTTTGTTGTTCTTTGTGTAATATAGAGCAGTTAAATAGTTTTCTATCAGTTGCTTTTTAAATACGGAGAACAAAGGCTTTTCTTTCCTCCACCTTGAGCAGTGAATACAATATTTTGAAAGTAGTTTTAGTACATTAACAACATAGTCTGCTTGTAACTCCTTTAGGTTGATTCCATATATGATGCTGTCCAGAGTGAAAGAGTCTTGCAGCTAGATTTAAGAATAAAGCCAGTCCTAAAACATATTTGTATAAATGCAGTGAAATAAAATATGGTTTGTGGTTTCAACATTAAAGTCACAAAAGATGCAGTTGTTATAGTCAATGTTAAACATTATTCTAAGCAATTCACTGGATGGATATATCCCATTCAAAACTTTAAAATGTTTTTTTTTTTACCTTCGAACTTACTGGGAATTTTAAATATTGGGTTCTCCATTTTGTAACCTCTGCTTCAGAGAATTTCTGAAGAATAGAATTTATGTTTAAACGTTCTGGGTATAAATTAATATTCAAATTATTACGTAAAGTTTTATTTGATATTTCTTTCTTAAAGTCATGTTCCGTGATATTAAGTGATGGTAGGTTGGGTGGAGATAAATATTCCTTAAGAGCGTTGACTGGCTGGGGAATCGACTTACACATATTTTTAGATTCAGTTTTTTTGCTGTCAATATCATATGTCAACCAGTTTCCCTTATTATCTCAAATGTGAAAAACTGACCCTTTATCCACCCAGTGCTGTAGAGATTTACCATTACACAGAACACATCTCTTATACTATATTGATGTTTGATGAGGTGTAAAACTGTGAGTTTTGAGCATAACAGAACTTGTTTGTGAAAGGACAACTTTAAAAAATTGGCAGTTTTTCTATTTTAAAATCACATTTAAGGACAAACTCAATACTGTATTGAGATTTTTTTTTAATAAATAAAAAAATAAATCAAAAATTAAATAATTAGACCCCCCCCCCCCCCAAACTATGTGTGCTCCGTAGATTTTTGGGGTTACTGGATGGAACATCTTTTGTTTTAATGTTTGACAAAATTTAAACCAAAAATCATAATTGCCAATTACAGTGCACTCCATGCCTTTAAGGTTAAACTTAATCCAGTTGACCTCAATAATACACATGAATCCCTTATAGAGTATTTGGATATCAATCAAATAAAATGACAGATTGCAAGTATATATTAAAAGTTTATTTAGATAAAGAACAAACTGCAGAACAAAATGCACCTTTGTTGCCCCATTTTGTTCTGCGAAATTGTTTAAATCCTTTATTGTTGAAAAGTCCACTTTAGGTAGCTAGATATCTGGAATGTGAATTGGTGCTGGTTGCTGTCCAATAAAATAATAAATGTAAAGTCATGTGTGCTATCCTAATGTGTTGGTTGGGCTTGGGGCTGGAGTGTTCGGGCCCTACGGCCACAGACATATTTACGTAGACTGGCCCTGCCTTTAGGGGCTTGTGATCGTCATCACTGACAAGTCATTATTTGTTCATCGTTACTTCTGTAAACAGCTCGTCAGTCTCGTTCTCGCAGCTTAATCTACTCATTTGAGTATATTACACAACCATGGTGAATTGTTGCTGTGTTGTGGGGTGCAACACGTGATCGCCAGGGGAAAAGGTGGAAAACAAGCTAACCTTTCACTGTTTTCCTGCTTGGAGGCAGAACCACGTGCACCAAGTATCTGACACAAAGTTTCGCCAGCTCACTTGGATCGCAGATATTTAGGCGACAAAACCTTCCCTTCCAGAGTATTTTTATTCTGGTAAGTTAAAGGTGTACATTCTTTTATCCATCGTTTCTTTCCTTCATCCGCAACACAACGAATAAAGTACACACAACTTAAAATTATAAGAGCACAGGACCTAAATGCAAGTTATGAATCAGTCTTCAGGAGATGAGGCCTAAAACTGTAGTAAAACACCAAGTTGGACATGAGACACCAAGTGGCAGACACAATCAATGTATGTTTATTAACTTTGTTTCATCCATAAAATCTGTAAATATGTTTATCTAGGATCAGAGGACAAAAGTGACAGAACTCCAGACTGATTTTTAAATCACATTCATTAGAAACTGACATTAAAACTACAATCTTAAATAAAACTTTATATTGGAATTTTACCAATTATTCATGAAAAATCACTAACAGAATTTGAATTAAGATATATTTTGTACCTTCTTTTTTTTTAAAGGAGTATTTTTGCCTTTAGGAGGACCACAAGTTATTTTTCTCTGGAGGCGCACACTAAAGTGTCTCAATAGAACAGAAATAGAATTAATTTATTTGAAGCTTTTGACATTGTTTCATTAAAGCCGTTAATGTTTTTAAGTAAGACAACAGTAATGCAATAAATTAATCTGATAGGAATCATACAAATACAAGTAAAAAAATTGAAACATGTATTAAACTTTGTTATGAAAACAACTTGGCTTAAAGCAGCTTTCCAGAGTTTTCCCCTTTCAGAAATGATGTATGATTTTTCAGAAATCCGTAAAAGTGATTATCTCATCATGTACTGTGATAAAATGTAAGCAATACGTCTTTTTTTTTTTGCTAAGCACGCCCCCTGCCCCGCAGAGCTCTGTGCAATAGGAAACCGAGCGCTGACCAGAAATAACCAATAGCGTTAGACTACCTCTTACTTGCTTCAAATTTAAGGAATACCTTGGCTGATGCAGAGTTGATGAACTTTTCACGGACAAGTAAGTCTCTAAAATATAAATATATGAGAACACAACATGACATGAGAATGTTACTCGTAAAACAGCGTGTTTTGGCTCTGTCGGCTACAGAAGCACATTTATAAACAGAAACGTGAAGTCGCCATCTTAAACAGCAAGAGTTTTTGTGTGATATGCTTGTCAGCCACTAGATGGTGCCATCAGATAAGAGAAATACTCTGCAAAGAAGCTTTAAAAAAACTACTAATTTTTTATTTCATGATGGAAATATTTACAGAGATTAAAGCGTTTGTAACATTCAGTCCGTTTTCTTTGCTGCTATAGTAGCTCCATTTACAGCCATTTCACCGTTGCTTTCAGGCTGAAAGACAAGAAAAAACACACAAATGGGTTAGATTTACCAACAACTATACACCTTTATGCTATTGTGTCAGTATTAAAATGCATATTCTGTTACAGTCATAAGATGATGTATTTCATGAGAAAAAAATTAAAACAACCTAAACATTGCTGATTCCATCTTTTAGTTCTTTTTAAAACACAGAAAGGTTTTATTTACCTGCAACGTTTCGTTTAGAATTTCAATACAGCAAGGACACACCAAAGATGTTTAAAGAAAACTACGCTAAACAATTCTGGTTTGGAAAACACAGCTGAATGTAATCCATCATTTTCCCAAATCTAATTCAGAGCCAAACCCATTGGAATACCTTTTGGAACATCCTCAGTTCTAGGAAAACATTGTCAGACCATAGAGACAAAAAGAATCAGCTTTCATTTAAAAACTCGTCAGATCTTTTCCAAACACTAGGAGATGTTCCCATCACAGTTTTTGCTCCCGAAATAATGCGCAGGCTTCAAAACAGCACCACGATAGATTTTTGAGAAAGCTTTATTTTATTATTATTTAAGTTTTTGTTTCGTTTGTTTAAGTATTTGTTGCTATCGGGACTACATATGGAAACTAGCAGTCTAGCTATAATCTGCTACAGTGCATCAATGTCTCACTTTGTCCCTTAAAGAGGAACAAGGCAGTTTTTCCTCGCTTTTAGCACCCCCTCGTGTCCGTTTGTAGAACAGAAAACAAAAGCTATCTCCTCCATGTTCGTTCCTTAATCTAACAGCTGAAATGTCTCCCAGCCTTCCTACGCGTTCCTACAGGAGTGATTCATCATTAAATCAAACATATCAGATGCGTTCATGATTAAAAACATGCTGGAACCAGATTGCAGCGCCAGGTATGTCAGTTCCATTTTCTCTAGGACCTAAGAAAGTGGCCCGCCAGTCTGAAGTTGCAAGTGGAATATTCTGGCCACAGGGGGTGATAGGGGCTGGGTGGCCTTTCATTAACCCAGGAAAGGGTTGTTTTAGCACATACTGGCTAAAGAAAATTACAGTTTTTCCTGAAACCTTTTTTTCTGATGATGTTTAGTTTGAAGTCTGATATTTTTTGAAAGAACGCTGATGCTTTTTTCCTCTATGGTCTGATGTCTGAAACTATTAGATTTGATGTCAGACAGAGTTCTCCTGAGACCTGAGGATGTCCTAAAGTGTGCACCTTACAAAAGCTCTGTTTTTTAATCAAAATGTCAATGAAAATTATTTGCTATTAGCTTACCTTGCAAGCTCCATTACTTTTTTCATTGGCTTTCTGGTCACTGGTGCTTGTATCCTGCACTGCTCTTTTGGTCCAGAAGGTGTTAATGATGGGTGAAATGAAAGGATAAATGATGGGTTCTAGGAACCTCTTGTAGACCCACAACAGGACAGGTATCACAATGCAGGGAATGCACACCATGGCTGTGGCTCAGACAGGCTAACATGAAAGAAACATGAAGCAAAGGAAGAAAGCACAATTTATGACAAAAATATACAACAGTTATCAGTAAAAAAAAATGCAGCTCTTCCTGTTCTTGAGATAATGGCAGTCCACACATAGAATGGCTAAACCAAGTTGTCTGAGACTGCTGTTCTCTCCAGCCCAGCCCTGGTAGCTAAGTGGGTTCACATCTGGCTAATGTATGTGTTTTCTGTGCTCAGCTGACCGGATTTTATTGACCTGCTCCCCAGCGGTCAGCTTCGTGCAGACCCGACTCAACACCCCAACAACCGACCGAGTAGAATCAGCCAGCAGCAGCTTCTCGCATGTACAATTCATTATCAGCCGGTATTGTGGTAGTTTCTTCTCTAACTGAAGCTCAGAATCACCACTCCAGCAATGTGAGGACAAACTGCTTTAAGGAGCACACAGCAGTCTCAGTGAGAGTGTCCCTGAAAACGACACTGCTCACAGCCGCTTTTGTTTATTAATTTAAGGATGACGCCACAGACTTTTCCGCAAGTCTTTTGCACCGCCCATATGCTTGGAGGCATCCGCATTCCTGAGAAGGCTGCGTGGACCACAGACATTATGGTGTGTACAAAACCTGGCTGCGCAGGGGTGGGCCGACCTAACCAGGACCGGGCAAGGCTGGGCCAGATGTGAAAATGCCTTTTGATCCCCCATTGGTGAGGAAAACTTTGTTTGGGGGAGGCTCCCTACACCCCCAGCAGGTCCCTGAGGTCCAGCGACCAAAGCCTACTGGTTGTGCAACACACCAGGCTAAAGACCAAAGGTGACAGATCATTTGCTGCTGTGGCCCCCAGACTCTGGAACTCTCTCTCCCTGAGCCTGAGATCAGTGGACTAAGTGGTCTCATTTAAGCAGCAGCTGAAAACGCATTTGTTCAGGCTGCTTTGGCGTGACCTTGGGCTGATTCTTCATCACTACCTTCTCCTCAGTCAACTTTTTCTACCAATTCTGCCTTTCCTGGGATCCACTGATTACCTCTTTCTTATTCATTTTCTTTTTCCTCATAGTTTTGAAATCACATTTTTTTGTCCACATTTCTATATTTTTAAATCTTTTTATTTTTTTTCTTGTGAAACGCATCAAGATTTTTATCTTGAGAGGTGCTATATAAAACTATTCCTTCATTTTCTTCTGACCTGTAGACTTCAAATGTCGTGTATCTGCCCATAACCACTTTGCTGACCACAATCCTACACATTGCGATCCCAAACAGCTGTGTTAAGTTCTAGATAGCTGTGTACATTGACTTTCATTCATCGTTTTGACCGACTATAATATCATGTCACCACTGAAACTCACCTGGTGCTTTTTCTAAATGTACCAACTCATTTAATCTGGGTGCTTCATTTGTACTTATTTATTTTGTTTTTTACATTGTTCAAATATCTTTTAGTTCACTTTGTGAAATGTTATAGTTCCAAATGGGTAGGTATAGGGCTCAGATAAAGGATCACCAAAACTCCCAAGATGCAAACTTTATCAACAAATCTGCAGAACATACCTGAAATTAAACCAACTGAGACTGAAATACTGGGAAACTTTCAATTCAATGTGGCTAAAATAAACAAATACTAATAAAAATAAACCTCTATGCAGTTTTAGGTTTGTTACATGTATGTTTGTAACAGTAAGAGCAGAATGCAAAGTCACATGTAAGTTTCTGACATGCGCACAATCTTTAACCACCAGACAATCATTTTCTAAAACCAGACCAAAATAATCAGTTATACCTATTCAACTAAACAACTAATTTAGGGTTAAGTCAGTGTTTTCCATTACACACATACAGCCCTGAGACTGATTAGCCACCACTAACTTCCGGTTAACGTTTGCTAACCGGCAAACATAAGAAACCTAAATATTACACGGCAATATCACTATGACAAATACATTTAATTTACAAAATATTACCTCAAGATACCAAGCGGACAAAACAACCGTGTTGTCACGTAATTTCTTAGCGAATGTTGCCTTTCCCGATTATTTCCTTACTCCGAAAGCTCTGGAACAAGACGTACCAACCAACATTAATGCCACTTCCGGGGAAGTAGATGACGTAGCGGAAGTTGTTCGAAGCTCGGCGCTTTTCTTCAAAGCGCCCCATCTGCTTTGGTATCTAATTTTTGTGAGTGACTTACATCTTTGGTAATAGTTTTAAATGTCATTTACGGAAAACTCTTAATAGTGAAAAACATCTACCGGAAGTCGCAGCGTCTCTTTTATTTACAGCTTCCGTGTTAATTTTGTTGTTGCTCGGCTAGCTACGTTCTATGTGCGTAGATGCTTTTGTAAAGCACCCAGGAATTAACACACTTGAAGTGAAACCTACATGTTACTTGTCTGCATTTTGATTCGCGATGTAAAAAACTGTTTATGTATTTACATGGAAAAGACCTGCCAGGAAACGCCAAAAGACAGTAGAGTGGCAGGAATTTGTTTTTCTTTCAGCTGTATTCCTTTACAAGACTCAGCTGAAAGAAAAACACTCAAAAACATAAGATGGGCAAATTATTATAAAGATACTACATTCAGAACAAAATACAGAGTCAAAGAAAATTAAAATATTATGACTTGTGTCCCTAAATGACCAGACATCACAGGAGACACAAAAACAATCTGGTGCAAAACACCTGCAAACTGTAACATTAGCTGTGTGTGTCCCCTGCTGTCCTGAAAGTAGCATGGCCTGGCCTGTTTTTGCTTGTTGACATGGCAAGTTCTGATAAATAAAATATAATTTTATGATAATATAACTGTTTTTTTGAACTCTTATCTTTTTATTTCAGTTCTGCAATGCCTCTGTCCACACAATCTCAAGGTGAAGATGAGCAATACATTTTAGTGACCAGTTTAGATAATGCCCGCAATCTCTCCAATTTACTGAAAGCGATCAGCTTTAAGGACCATGCTGTTTTCACCACAACACCCAACGGCCTGAAAGTCACCGTCGAGGACTGCAAATGTGTGCAGGCAAATGCTTTCATTCAGGTGTGTTTGGTGCTTTTTAAAAAGTTAGTATATTTTTAAAAGAAATCTTTACTTTTAGAATGAATCCCAAATAAATGACAGTTTGCTTGAAACCCTAAACAAAAGTTGTATCTCTTTAGGCAGACATTTTCCAAGAGTTCACCATAAAAGAAGATTTGATCACTTTCCAAGTTAACCTCACAGTTCTGCTCGACTGCCTGAACATCTTTGGGGGAAGCACTTCAGCAGGTCAAATCAGAAACTGAAACTCTATTCCAAACACCTGATGTACAGTTTTAAATGTTTATTTAACCATTTTATAAAATTGCAGGAATTTCAACAGCCTTGCGGATGTGTTACAAAGGGTACGGATACCCCCTGACATTATTCCTGGAGGAGGGTGGTGTAGTCACAGTCTGCAAGATTAACACTGAAGAACCAGAAGAACCGATCGATTTTGATTTTTGCAGCAGCAATGTCACGAACAAGGTTCAATCCTCTGTGAAATCTGTTGAAAAATAAGATAAAGAAAATAATATATTAGTCATTATGTAAAGAAATGTGCTATCCTTCATTAAATCACACCTGTAAAAACACTAAAGCATTTTTAATCTGGTGTAATTTTAAAGGTGATCCTGCAGTCGGAGAGTTTGAAGGAAGCCTTTTCTGAGCTGGATCTGACCAGTGAGATGCTGCAGATCACCATGTCCCCCAGCCAACCGTACTTCAGGTAGACTGTCCAAATTATACTCAGTATTTACTTCCTGGAGCAATCTTTTGCCAGCATTCCATCCACATCTTCCATCCTTGCCCCTACTAGACTCTTGAGTTTCATTTATCACAGATGCCTCTTTCTGTCTAATGGATGATCTGTTTTTGTCCAACTTTTCAGGCTGTCTACATTTGGGAGTTCTGGAAGTGCCCATTATGATTATTCTAAGGATTCAGATATGATGGAGCTGTTCCGGTGCAAGGAGACACAAACCAACAGGTGAGCGCAGTCAGGCTGTAAAAGTGCTTTTATTACATCAGTGGTGTCTCACGGTGCATGTGAGACACTATCCAGCATGTTTTAGTTGTTTCCAGCTCCAACACACTTAGTTGAATGACTAATCCTTCATTTACTCTGAGTGCAGAACGGGAGCTGTACGCATTCCTGTCAGGAAATTTACAGATCCACCCAGATCCTGATACGGAGTTATTTCCAGATGACACAGATTTTCATGAAGTTAAAGAAATTACATTAGCCAGACAGGAAGTGAGACGTTGGTGAACAAAGTGCATCTGGTATATTTTAAAATAAAATGTGTGTTGCATTGTTTTATGGCGTTTTTATTATTATCAACAGGAAAACCAGTACACAGTATAGAATAGCTCGTGTTAAATTTACAGGTATACATTTGAATGTATTGTGTCAGATTTCTTACGTGAGGTTTGGTGCTCTCGCTGGAGCAAATTTCCAGAGGTGTTCTGCTGTTGGTGTACTTGGTCCGTACAGCGGCTGTGTGGAAACCAGATTACATCCGTTCCACACCCGGTGTAAGTCACCCGATTAAAATCAGGTGTGGTAAGGCAGAAGCCTCTGAAGCATGCAGGATGGTGGCCGTCCAGCACCAGGATCAGACATCACTGTTTCACGTAAAAAAGAAAAAAAAAACTGTCACATCACTTTAGGAGGAAGTTCGTTTCCATGTTACTCAGCTCCTGATATTAGACCCTGTAGAGTTCCTGCTTCCTTATGGTGGCTGCAGCAGAGCCACGTTCATTGTCTTTCTTTGCTGCTTTCATGCATCTGTGTGTGACAACAAAAATCTGGTTACGTTTTCTTGCTCTATGTTCCTCCTCCTGTGGCAGATACAAGATGTCCTTGCTTAAGCCGTCCACCAAAGCCTTGACTTTGTCCTGTAAAGTCTCTGTGAGGACAGACAGCAGGGGGTTCCTCTCTCTGCAGTACCTCGTCAGGAACGATGACGGACAGATCTGCTTCGTGGAGTATTTCTGCTGCCCTGATGAGGAGGTGGAGGAGGATTCGTAGGAGCCTCATTTCAGCTGCTTTTCACCATCAAGTTAAAATGGACCACAGATGATTGCAGGAAAGAAAAATTGAGTCTAGATTCATCATATTTTCCTGTTGGTAGTTAATACCTGAAAGCTGTTAGCAGATTGACTTGGTAACTTATGTCAGCATCAAGTTCATAAAGGAACTAGATTTATTTTAACAGCAAAACGAGGAAAAGATGTTTGATTTCTGGGGAAAAGAAATTTTTCATTTTACCAAAATGCCTGCGCTGTCGATGTTGTCAGTTTATTTAGACAATTCAGTTACAGTAGAGAATTCTATGTTGAATGTTAAGAAACGTTCACATCTGTTGTTATATGTTGAACAGTTTTATTCTTATTACAAAAACTGAACTGAAACTGTTTTTATTTAAAAAGTTGTTTGTTATTAAAGCAGGTCAGCCGTGTGTCCAGCTTTCATCAGCATTTACGTCACAAAGTCAGTCCACAACTTTTAACGAGCATTAACAGAAGACTGCGTGCTGAAAACCAGACTTGCATTACACAAAAGAGAAAAGCATGACATCATCCACTCAGACGAATCCAGTCTATCTGCGTAGCCGCTGCATCCTTTGCCTTTTGAAAGCTTTGTGTTTGTTCTTTTTCACCACTTTTGGCTCTGGCGCTTCTGTCTGAATGTGGACAGGCTTCTTCTCGGCCGGTGTGAGGAAGACGTCGTCCGTGACGTCCTTGTCCAGGGTTTCCTTCGCCATGGTCCTCTTGACTTTCTGCAAGTCCTTCACCGCCTGCTTCTCGCGCACTTTGGCTGCTGCAGCCAGGCGGAGCTGCTGTCTGTGCTGTAGGTAGAAAACAAAAGGATTGCCATTATGGCTGAATTCTGCTGTTATTTTTGACTTGGTCACCATAAATATACTTAAGTATGAAAAACAGCTGTGCTTGTCCAATGCAAAATCACAGACAGCAGACAACAACATCATGGATACTACTAACTCAGAAGAGCCAGATGTCAGAGGCATTAACTCACTCACTGCCAGCTGTTACCTGATCAGAAAAGCCCTTCGTTGCCAGCGCTTTTCACTGTTTTTTTTTAAAGCAGGGTATATGCAGGAATCTTGGTTACCTTTTCAAGACTTTTTGAAGACCTTCTCAGTATTTTTTAATACCTCACCGCCATTTCAAGGTGTATCCATTCACAGTGATCAGTGATACTTTTAACATTTCGGTGCGTCTGTAATGCGCACCGGGAACACCAGAGCGTACATTGTGGTTTTAAACCTTCGCCCCGCCCACCCTGGTGCTCAGAGAGGAAAATTACTACAGCACCCACAATACCCTGTTCGTTTTTTAAATAAAAATGACTAAACGCACACGCTTTTACAATGTTTTAGGGATTCAAACTGTTGGACGGTTAATTCAGAAAAAAATTCAAAATTTAAGACTTTATAAAGCCGTGATAAGACTTTTTAAGGGTCTTACTTTTACCAAAATTGATTTATCACCTTTAAATACTTTTCAAGACTCTGCGGATACCCTGCAAAGCAGGAGTGGGGAACCCTGGTCCTCGAGGGCCGGTATCCTGCATGTCTTTGCACAAACACTTATGATTCAGTGGTTGATTCACCTGCTCAGCAGCTCATCAAGCTCTGCAGAAGCTTGTTAGTTACCTGCTGATTGAAATCAGGTGTGATGATGCTGGGCTGAAACCAAAATATGCTGGATAGCAGCCCTCAATGGACCAGGGTTCCCTACTCCTGCTGTAAAGTGTTACAGAACGTTGCGCACAAGGATGATGTCGATGCCAAAACTGACAAAACAAAGAGGAGACTCACCTCTTAAATCAGGGAGAATCAGCGCGTTTTGAGCGTTATCTTTCATAATCCGTTGTCGAATTGTGATCGGCAGAAGCTTTTCCGGTTTGCGCCTCACTTTTTTTTACAGCAGCGGCCCGAAACGATCTCCTAACACATGGATTTTCTGCTTCCTGATCACGTGACGTACAAGGATGAAGATCAGCTTTAGAGCTGGGATGTTTGTTGTCACGGTGCGGGGGCTCGTTCCGACGCCCACACAGTAAAAAGATGCAAATGACGACTTTAGTCGTCATTGGCAGTGAATGAGTTAAGCATGACTAGTTCAAATGTATCTTATAAATGTGTGGAGGATTTTACCAAGTTAGGAGACTGGAAGACGGGGTTTTCGTAGAGCGTGGGTCCTCCAAAACTTCCCTGAAAGACTTTCATGAGGTTGAGAACAAATCGAGGTCCGATCTCCACCAGAGCGGCATTCTCCTCAATTATCTGAGCAGGGAAAGAAATGATGCAAAAATGATTAATAAATTTAGAACACTTAAATCATTGCCTTTACGAAGCTAAAAAAAATGTACTGAAACTTAAATCTGCAGCCTTGACCCAGTAAAACGTTACCTGGTAGTTTCTAAACCAAATCCTGTTGTCTACAATGGTGAAGGTGAAGACGTGGTCCACAAATGGCTGACTCCTAGGGTGGTAACGTGGAGTAGAAAACGTCTAGAAGGAGGAAGTTTAATGAATGCACGAGTCAATGTTTTACAGCCTTAATTTTTTGCTTAAGCTGCAGATAATGCAACGTCAAAATTTAGCTAAATTTTACATTAAATGGTAGGTTTAGTTTTAGTTTTTACAGCCCTCGCCTCTGGAACGGGCTGCCGGAGGATCTCAGGGCTGCAGAGAACATTCATGTTGTTAAGAACAGGCTCAAGACCCACCTTTTTAGTTTAGCTTTTAACTGATTACTATTTATTGCATTGCTTGTTTTACCTATTTTAATTACTGTTGTGTTACACATTTATGTTTTATTTGTATAATCACATTTTATTGGATATTTTACATCATACATTTTACATATTTTCCATATTAGCTTGTTGTTGCGCTTGTATTCTTGTTATTTTACGTCACATATTTTAATCCTTCCAGTGATTCCTCTGTGGAGCCCTCTGCCTTGGGACCGGTGGCAGTGGCTGGGGGTGCTCCTTGGGTAGTGCCCAGGTAAATGTGGGGGGTTGCCACCCTCCCTCCCAGGGCGCCCTGGATTGGTGTCTTGGCTGCTGCCGTCGATCTGCTGCTGTCGAGGCAGATGGCTCCCTTGATGGCGTGTCTTTCATTACCTGTCCAATCTGAGCTCAGCCTAGTGTTTACTGTGGTCTTTTAATGTGTTATGTGTACGAGAGTGTGCGTGTGTGTCTTAATGTGTGTGTGCGCGCCTGGGAATGGTTTGCGGATTTGGGGTGAAAATTGTTTTAAGTGTGGGAAAGGGAGGGAATGTGGGTTATATGGGTCATTTTAAGCTGTTAAGCACTTTGTGTTGCATCCTATGCATGAAAAGTGCTATATAAATAAAGTTTGATTTGATTTGTATATTTTAAAATGCTATGAATTTTGCATGATGTGCAGCCCCCCATTTTCACTATGAATACATACCTGAATGAAGAGCTCTTTAAGTACAGCGTAGTGGGGCTCCGTGTCAAATTTCTGCACGAGAAATAAAACTCATACTTCTGGAGCGTCGACTAAAACATTTATCCAGCAAACGAGCAAATTCATTTAACACTTAAGGATGCTCGATACTCACAGGATCAAACGATAGCAGTGGTCTGGATCCTTTCAGGCAGTTTCCTGTCATTTTGAGTTCAGCCAGTGTATGAACTGTAAAGACGATGGAATAAATTATTGATGCTTTGCAAAGCAGGTACCTGTGCCCAAGACTTATAAGACAGAAGCAACTTACTGTTCTGAACCAAAAACTTTGCTGAAGGTCCGTGCGGGCAGTTCGAGATCCTTTAGAGAAAGAACATCATTACATTTACCTGACAGCATTCTAGGCTAACAATCTGCGTGGATCAAACTCTCACCACATGTAGAGGTCCTGCTTTTTCTTAGCCTCAAAAAACAGGCACTTGTTGCAGTTTTTCATCTCACACACCTGCAAAACAACACTGATCTCAAACACTGCTTTAAAATATACGATGGTGCAAAACGTCCTAAACTCTAAAGCAAACTCACCTCATTGATGACAAACAACTTGTCCTTCCGGTCCATTTTTGTATCTAGATAGAAAAATAGTCTGGTCACTTGGGTTCAGCTCAACATGGAGAGGGTTAACTCTGGTCGTCAGTGCAGATCGAGCTGAGAAGGTCGTATTTGCATACCAACCTGCTTTCGCATGAGGCATCATGGTCCTCAGGTCCTGCATCAAGTGTCTTGTTCTGAAGTTGATTCCTCTAGAGGAGAAGATTAGAACTCTTTCCTTGTTGGTCCATTTGCCCTGTTCACAAGTAATGATGACATCATAGCATTGGATAAATACCCAAGTGAAACACCTTGTTAGGCACCCTTGAGGCTTTTTAAATATCTGAATACCAATAAAAGTAACTGAAGAATTCATGGGTTTTTCATCTTTTGTCAAAAGGGTAAAGATTAGAAAATCACTTGAATAACTTATTTGTCTGACTGTCTATTGTGTTCATGGGCTGGAGCAAATGAGTGGAAATTAAAGAAATCAAAAACAAAAGGAAAACAAAATATGACATGTCAGATTAATACAACTGGTAACTTAAGAAAAGCCTAGCTCCACATAAAATATTCAGTGTGTGGATTTACATAGCATGACTGTGTCCCTTACAGTATGCTGCATAGTTCTGGAACCCAAGTTTCATTTTTAATTGTAGTTTTTAGTGGTCGAAGGTTACAATAACAGCTTACTGCCTATGCGTAAAGACATACACCTTTGTTATTTTTCTTCGAGTTATTAAGAGTTTGTGCAGCTGTAGCAAGTGAATTTCCCCATTGTGGGATCAACAGTCCATTCTAAATTAACACTCAACACCTTTAAACACAAATATGTGACTGCTAGCGAAGCATTAGTAGACCTTACTGACCTTTACTCACTTTTGTATAAAATAATTATGTAGTTAAACAATTTAGAACGAGTAAAAACGAACCTTTAGGTCCGTGTGTTCACTAGCAGACTGCAGGCTAACAAGCTAACATACCCCAACACTTACCATTGAGACCGGTGCTGGGACTGTGACTTCATTTTTCGTCTCTGGTTCAGCTTCAGCTTGACTTTCTCTTTGGTCTACAACAAATTTACCCTTTTTAGCCTTCTTGTTGACGGGACCCTGTCCTCCACGTTTTCTTTTGGATGCTGCCATGTTTCCATGCAAATCTCGCGAGAACCACACAATGTCCAGCAAGTTCACCCAGAGATGAACTCCCAGTGGCCCGAGGCGGTACTGCAACAGAAATTGCGTTCAGAGCAGAGTGAACGGCATAAATGTAAATTAGTCAGAAAAATATTAGAAGTTATATAGAAAAATGCCAACCGTATTGATTTAATGAAATCATTTGCTCACACCCAAACATAAAAATTTACTCCTGCAGCTGTACATGCATTTTTCATGGTTTTTGTTGTATTTTTTTTTTTTACTTTTCAGCTATCCCATTTCTTCTTTGTGAAATGTCATGCCGTTTCTTTTAAAAATAGCATTCATTTTATTAAATATCAGTCAAAAACAACTGGTGCAAAGTTAACTCCACAATCTGCAGCACAATATGGCAGTGCTTATTTTATTTTATTGCTTTTCATGAACTGATAAATGTTTGTAAATTGATTCAGGAGACAATCCATCCATTTTCACCAGCTTATCCAGGGTCGGGTCACAGGGACAGCAGCCTAAGCATGGAGGCCAAGACTTCCCTCTTCCCAGTCACTTGGGCCAGCTCCTCTGGGGGAATCCTAAGGCGTTCCCTGGCCAGCCATGAGACATGGTCCCTCCAGCGTGTCCTGGGTCTTTCTTTAGGTCTTCTCCCGGTTGAACGTGCCCAGAAAACCTCACCAGCATCCATTAGACATCCTAACTAGATGCCCGAGCCACCTCAACTGGCTCCTCTCAATGTGGAGGAGCAGCAGGTCTACTCTGAGCCCCTCCCGGATGACTGCGCTTCTCATCCTGTCTCAAAGAGAGCCCAGACACCCTGCGGAGAAAACTCCTTTCAGCCGCTTGTGTCCGCGATCTCATTCTTTCAGTCACTACCATAGGTGAGGGTTGGAAAGTAGATCGACCGGTAAATCGAGAGCTTTGCCTTCCGGCCCAGCTCTCTCTTCACCACAGCAGATTGGTACAATGCCCGCAATACTGCAGACGCAACAGCAATCCGCCAGTTGATCTCACGCTCAATTTTTCCCTCACTCATGAACAAGACCCCAAGATAATTAAACTCCTCCGCTTTCTCATTCTGTCATTATCATCTATGTGGAAATAAATGCAGATTGTTTATTTTTTGTATATTTCCTCCATACCATACAAAATACAGCTGCCACACTAATCCTGATCTAGCTGCATGATTTGATTTATTGGACTTTTCCAAAAGGTGTAGGTTGATCTCGTGCTCCATTCTTCCTTCACTAGTGAACAAGATCCCGAGATACTTAAACTTCTCCACTTGGGGCAGGCCTCATCCCTGACCCGAAGAAGGCATTCCACCCTTTTCCGACTCAAGACCATGTTCTTGGATCAGATGAGCCAACTCTCATCCCAGCTGCTTCACTCAGCTGTGACCTGCTCCAGTGAGAGCTGAAGATCACGTTCTGATGAAGCCAACAGGACCACATCATCTGCAAAAAGCAGAAAGTCAATCCCTAGGCTACCATCTTAGCTGCACCTAGAAATCTTGTCCATAAAAGTTATGAATAGAATCGGTGACAACGGGCAGCCTTGGCGGAGTCCAACTCTCACCGAGAACAATCCAAACTTACTGCCGGCAGTGCGGACTAAGCTCTGGCACCAGTCATACAGGGACCTAACAGCCCATATCAAGGGCCTGGTACCCCATACTCCCAGAGTACCCCCAGAGCCCCCCAGAGGGCGAGGTTGATAGCCTTCTCTAAATCCACAACACACATGTAGATTGGTTGGGCAAAATCCACGACCCCTCTTAGGGTATAGAGTTGGTCCAAATGTTTCAGGGTCAGGACGAAAACCACATTGCTCCTCCTGAATCAGAGGATCAACAATATGCCACACCCTCCTCTCCAGAACCACAGAATAGACCTTACCATGGAGGCTCAGGAGTGTGATCCCTCTGTAGTTGGAACACACCCTACAGCCCCTCTTTTTAAATAGGGGGACCCCCCCACCCCGGTCTGTCAATCCAGTGGAACTGCCCACATTGTCCATGCGATATTGCAGAGCCGTGTCAGCCAACACAGCCCTACAACATCCAGGGGTCTCATTTATCAAACATTGCGTAGAATCCTTACTAAAACCATACTTAAGCTCAGCAAAAAAAAAAAGTACTTACGCCAAGTAGGTTTGTGATCTATCAAACATGGAGAACGCACAGCTGCACGCAATCTCGTCGTCGTCGTCGTCATCATCGCCGTCTTCCTCCGCTTATCCGGGTACGGGTCGCGGGGGCAGCATCCCAACTACGGAGCTCCAGACTGTCCTCTCCCCGGCCTTCTCCACCAGCTCCTCCAGCAGGACCCCAAGGCGTTCCCGGACCAGATTGGAGATGTAACCTCTCCAACGTGTCCTGGGTCGACCCGGGGGCCTTCACGCAATCTCCGCTTCATAAATCGGAGACTAATGAGAATGTTTCTCAGCTGCATTTTAGTCACATCCCACCCTCACCACGCCCACTTACTGCCATAAATTGTCAATGCAAAGTGCCTTGTGGATCTCATGCATATACGTAAGCCGGCTGTTGCAGCGCTCCGCCAATGACATGGCGACCGTAGATCAAGGCAGATCAAGGATGCACAATTTTACAGAAGCAGAAATTGAGGTACTTGTGGATGAGGTGGCGAAATGAAAGGAAGGGCTTTTGCAAAACAAATAAGAGAAAATCCACGGAGTGGCACAACGTTGCTGAAGCCGTCAATGTTGTGAATTCTTCAGAGAGATCTGTGGCGGATATAAAAAATGGTCCAATCAGGATTCAATCCCCAAACTCCTGGGTGAAAGTCATGCGTGCTAACCAGTCACCCAAACAGAGATCTCCCTTGTACAAGTAGCCAGAGCGCATGATTAATCGGGTCACAGTGACAGGACACTCACATTGTCACAGAAGCATGACATTCTGTCTCAGTCTGTCCCCCTACTGATATTCAGCATTCCATATTCTGCGCTTCAGGCTGTGTGTGTGTGTGTACGCCTGTGTGTGTGTGTGTGTGTATGTGTGTACGCGTGCGTGTGTGTGTGTGGGGGGGGGGTTTGTTCTGTGTGAAAACGAAGCAGTACAAGTGATCATGCTCCAGGATTTCATAATTGTATCCTTCTCAGCAGCAGCACTGCAGGTGCTCTCCATGTCCAAAATGTGTGTAAGCAAGGTCCTTAGTCAACTTAAAGTTGCGCACATTTTTCTGCAAAGTTTTCTTTCATAAATCCCAAAGTTTGTGTAGAAAGTTGCTTACGCAGTTTTCCAACCCTGTTTTGTGCGTAAGCAAGCTTGATAAATGAGGCCTCAGAGCTTTAAAGAACTCTGGTCGAATCTCATCCACCCCTGGAGCCTTGCCACAGAGGAGCTTTTTGACAACCTCAGTGACCTCAGCACCAGAGATTAGAGCCCAACAAAAGTCCCCAGACTCAGCTTTCTCACTGGAAGACATGGGAATGAGGAGGTCTTAGAAGTACTCCTCCCACCAATCCACAACGTCCGGAGTCGAGGTCAGCAACACACCGTCCCCACCATAAACAGTGTTGGTAGTGCACTGCTTTCTTCTCCTGAGGTGCCGGATGTTGGACCAGAATCTCCTCAAAGCCGTATGGAAGTCTTGTCCCAAGGTTTCACTGAACTCCTCCCATGCCCGGGTTTTTGTGACCACCAGGGCCGTATTCCGCTTGGCTTGCCAGTACCCCTCAGCTGCCTCTGGAGTCCCACAGGTCAAAACGACCCGATAGGACTCTTTCTCCAGATTGATGGCATCCCTGTCGGTGTCCACCAGCGGGTTCAGGGACTGCCACCACGACAGGCACTGGTGACCCTGCAGCCACAGCTCAGGTCGGCCGCCTCGACAATGGAAGCACGGAACATGGGCCACTCGGACTCAGTGTCCCCCTTCTCCCCCGAAACATTTTGGAAGTTCTGTCTGAGGTGGGAATTGAAACTTCTTCTGACAGGAGACTCTGCCAGACGTTCCCAGCTGACCCTCACATATGTTTGGGCCTGCCAGGTCTGACCGGCATCCTCCTCCACAATTGAAGCTCACTCTCCACCTGAAAACCATCAGATTCAGGAGATAAGATTTCAGTTAATATCTCCTAACTTAAAACGGTAACGTCAAAGCAGTGTTTGCACTCTAATAAATTTTAACAACAGTCTGGGTGATACTGTGTTGGATATTACTTCCCCTCTATTTTAAGAAATCAATGATGAACAACAACAACAAAACAATTAAGCTATTATTGTGATGATTTATAAAATCTAAATGTTGCCAATACCAGTTTAGTGAAGTAAAGGAGCCAATGAAGCGACTAATCTAATAGATTATTGAAGAAAAAGAAGATGGATTATAAATTTGCTTGGTTTGGAATGTCATGTAAACTGGCATCTTCTTGATAGTGTTTACAAAGTTTAAATGTTTTCCTATAAACATTACATTTTATTCAGGATTTTCGGGAAAAAAGTATCATAATCTAAATGTATGTGATGGCCAAATCTTACCACTAGAGGGCAACAAAAGACAACTCCGAAGTTGGCCGAATTTGATTTGTCAAGAGGAAGTCTCGCGAGACTTAGCGGCGCCGGCTCTACTAGCCACATTTCATAGCAGTTATCCGTATTTATAGTCATTTTTGAGTGAATAAGATACATACATATATTTATAAATGTAAACCTCTAATATGACGCTATGGGCATTAAAATACAATACGTCATTCTGTTTCTATAACGTAGAAGAGATACTACCTGGTTGTTAGCTGCTAAACGCTAACTAGCCTCGCCTGGGAAAACGTGACATTTGAGTTTTTAGTCCCTGTAGGTGTGAAAGGATGCATTGTCACTATGAAGTGCTGGGTGTGAAACGGGACGCAGGAGATGATGACCTGAAGAAAGCGTATAGAAAATTAGCCCTGAAATGGCACCCAGGTGAGTGGTTGTTCAAGCTTAAGCATGTGGGCTTCAGGCACAGCGGAGTGTCAGGAATATTGTTACAGATTTCTGTACTAACTGATTTCTGTACTAACTGATTACTGTTACTGGGGTTTGTTTGTTCATGTGAAACGTTGTGGAAACCTGATGATCGAGAATCTGCTTTTTATTGTTGATTTAGTCTTCTCTTTGATTTCCACATATTTTTGCTGCTCTTTCTCTCATTTGTCTTTTAATGATGTAAATTCAATCAAAATGAACCTGGAACTTATTTAAATTTAGCTAGACAACTTAAAAAGGAGTTTTAGAATGTTTTCAATCCAAATTTATTACAAACTATACATGGATGTTTGTTTCAGGGTAGAATAAAATAAGGAGACTGATTGTGTGAGCTCAGTGTTTTTAATAGAAAATAGTCTTCCTGAGATTTATTGTTAACTGATTCTTCACACAGCCTCACAGCTATTCAGTTCCACAATTTGGTTTCCCAATTTTGTGTTTTACCTTTTATTTAACAGCATTTTTGTCTTCATGCAGACTTTAATTTTACAGTGTTTCTACACATTGGAGGCAAATTGCTGTAAAAGCTGAGGTTTTTGCACATCTTTATAGATTTTACAGTACATTAATCAAGTTAGTTAGTCTCACAACAAAGAGAAATTCAAATAAAGGCCCAACAAATGAAGCTTAATATATAAACTGTTTTAGTAAATAAGTCAAATATCTTTTATCAGAGGATTTGCTTTACTCCTTTTTATTAAATATATGAGCAACATACATTTTGTGGCTTAAAATGGTTTTATTTTGTAGGAGAGATGTTTTTTTAATGTTGCAGACAGCTGAGCTAGGCTGAATAAAACTACCGAGCGGTAACGATCTAAACCAGTGGTCTGCCCCCCTCAGTCCACCAGAATACATCTTTAGAGCTGCAGCTGTTACAGGACCTTGTGGGAAAATGATAATTTTTGAGAAGTATCTACAAAGAGATTAAAAATGTTATTTTTTCTCTGTCTGAAGTATTAGAAATTATAGCAATAATATAAAAAATCTAAGAAAAAAGTCAGACATTTTTGCCCCTCTTCCATAAATATCTGATGTAATGGATTTATCATGATTCTTAAACACAGTTTTGTTTCTAATTGCTATTTATTTTTATAGTATTTTTTTTAAGATAAAACATTTGCTAAATGACTGGATTTTTTTGGGATGTTCATATTTTCAGAAAGCAATGTAAAATGTTCCAACCCTCATCTATGGTCATGAGCTTTGGGTAGTGACCGAAAGAGCGAGATCAGGGATACAAGCAGCAGAAAATAGTTTTCTCCGCAGGGTGGCTGGGCTCTCCCTTAGAGATAGGGTGAGAAGCTCGGTCATCCGGGAGGGGCTCGGAATAGATCTGCTGCTTCTCCACGTCGAGAGGAGCCAGTGGAGGTGGCTCGGGCATCTGATTAGGATGCCTCATGAACGTTTCCCTGGTGAGGTTTTCCAGGCACGTCCAACTGGGAGGAGACCTAAAGGAAGACCCAGGACACGCTGGAGGGACTATGCCTCTCGGATGGCCGGGGAACGCCTTGGGATTCTCACAGAGGAGCTGGCCCAAGTGGCTGGGGAGAGGGAAGTCTGGGCCTGTCTGCTTAGGCTGCCAACCCCGCAACCCGAACCCGAATTAGCGAAAGAGAATGGATGGATGGATGATGTAAAAAAAAAAAAGGATCTAAAAAATTTTACTTTTAGCTTATTTTTTTGTATAGAAATTGAATGCAACTATTATATAACAAAAGAAAAAGCTGCTTAATTCTGCATTTTTAAAATTATATCTGTATATAAACCATGAGTTAGTTTTTAATAATTTTTAGCCATAAGTATTAGGAGCCGTTGTGGCTCCAGAGCCATATTAGTAGTAGCTATGTGTTAGATTCTTCGTCATTCTGAGGGGTTTTTGATCGATCGGAGCTTTGTGTTTCCCTGCTTACGTTAGTGTCCTCTCTTTCTTTGATTCTCAGATAAAAACCTAGAGAATGCCGAGGAGGCGGCGGAGCAGTTTAAGCTGATTCAAGCAGCTTACGATGTCCTCAGTGATCCGCAGGAGAGAGCCTGGTGCGTCCACGTCTCCTCTAGATGAAATGGCATTAATCAGCAGCGCTCTCTAAGTTATATCGATGTTTTCTGTGTGACAGGTATGACAATCACAGGGAGGCGCTGCTGAAAGGAGGCCTGAGTGGGGATTATGAAGACGACAGCATCGACCTTCTGCAGTACTTCACGGTCACCTGCTACTCTGGATACGGAGATGATGACAAGGTTTGTGGAAGTAGTTTTTAAGATGTTTTTTTCCGTCTGGGTATTTGTTAGGTTTTACCTGCTTACCGTAAATCCTCTAATACAGGCCCGGGCCTGTATTTCACTCAAGCTCATCAAGCTCCAGGCCTTTATTGGAAGGAGGGCCAGAATTAGAGGCAGGCCTCAATTTCTATTTGAGCAAAATGAACTAATGGTTCGCTGGAGTTTTTGACAATTAAAATTGCGCCCACATTTTCAAAGTTAAACTCATTTCTTTTAACAACGGTAGTTTCTGCTTCAGCCCTCTCTCCCCTCCCCCCGCGCAGCGGCCGCAAACTCACTGATGCGCCTGCAGCCTCTCGGAGTTCCTGCTGCTCTAAACGTTAAAATAATTATTTCATTTTCTGTTCCTCACTTCTGATTACCTTCAATGGTGTCTGTTTGTTGCAACCACCAGGTACAAAAACTAACTTGTTTTTATTTGACTATTTTTCTGTCCTGTCTCTTTATTATCTTCCTGCATCTCCTCTCAATCCTAAAGAGAAACTGCTACCTGGGTTCATATATATTCACCTCATGAGTTACCTTTGAACTGCAGTTCTAAAAGATCTACCGACCTCAAAAACAGCGGAGTGCTCCCGGCCGCATCAGTTAGGTGCATCACCGAGAACAAAACAGGTGATGCGCCCCGCTCCACAGCAGCGAAACGCATCAGGCACAAATAAAAGAATAAAAGACCGAAAACATTAAAGGAAATGAGCCGACATGAACAATCGCGTGTTAAATTAGTTTTTGAGGTGGCGACACCTGATTTGATAATGTTACTGTGGCCGTGCTCAGGACGCAGATGTCTGGAGCGCGTCAACTATCAGAGCTTTGCATGCGCAAGCTGGTTAAGGTTAGGATGGGGGTGAGGGGAAGGTTAAATTGCAAGAGGGTAAAGGTCACAATTTGGTTAAATGTCCGTTTTACGGCGGGTGTCAGTACCGACGCTCTGGCACAGCGCGTCGCCTCCCGACGTGCAGGAGTTTGTCACCTGCTGACAGCAGGCTGCTGTCTTTTCCGAGGACTGCATCTTGCTGGTCATTATCACGTGACAGTGACTAGTCGATGACAGGCATAAAAAGTCACTATAGAGCGGTGAAGTCGACTAGTGACTAGTTCATACAACCCCTACTGCTCCCCAGAAAGTTCTGCAGCATAATCAGCACGTTCTCTTTGAACTTGATATCAAATTTTCACCTCCTCTTCATCTCCGCATGGTTAAAGTTACCCTCGCAGTCTATCACTGGCAAATCAAAAGTGAGACAATGACACAACCGCCCTCCTACTTGCTTGTTACCACATTCCACCCGGCCACAATAAAAAACCGGCCATTATTCACCTCCGCCGACTCCGACACCGGCCAAAATATGATACCCGGCCATTTTTTGAATACAGGCCAATATTAGAGGATTTACGGTAATTGCTTTTTGCTTCAGTTTGTTGGTGAAAAACAAAAAAGTTTGACTGATGCAAATTTGACTTAGTCTTAAATGCTGAACTAACAGGAACTCTTCCAGATAAAGATAACAACAGGGCTGTGTGTCGGTACCGGCTTCTGAACGATACTTTTTATTGTAATTCTACTTTTAATACTTATTGTAAGATGAAAAAAGTACCTAAATGCTTAGATTAATAAACAAAAAAAGAACATTAAAACAATAAACTTTACTGTTTGCAGCTAAAGTTTGTTGTGTGTTTGCTTAGATTAATAAACAAAAAACACAAACACAACAAACTTTAGTTGCAAACAGTAAATAATCATTTAACAAAACTTTTTATTCCTAGAGCAAGAATAAGACACAAAGTTGAAATATTTGTGCGAAAAAAATCAAAAAGTTGTATTTTTTTTTAGTGCAAAATAAACCGAATGAAGCTTAAGTGTAAACTATTATCAGTTATTTGGTGCAAGAAATATGAAACATCTCCTCTAAATGTCTGAAATGTTCCAAATAAACCAAATGAATCAATTAAAAAATCTGTACAAACAAGAGCAATCAACTGTTTACATTGTAAACACGAGACCTAGCTATTTTAGTTTAGAAAAAATGAGCGTGACCTCTCCAGTGACCTCTCCAGTGTTGCTGATGGAGCGGAGGTGGAAGGTCATTGACTCGGCTCTGCCTTTTTTTTTCAGTTGAAGCTAGGGCTGGGCGACTAAAATCAGTATCACGATATATTGAGGATTTCTCCTTAATAACAATAAATGGATGATAACTACAGGTATGTGCAGAAACAAAAGGTGTCCACTAGATGGGGCTGTCACGTGTATTATGATGAGTCACATATTTACGTGACTCAAGGTGGTACAGCTTCTGGCTGCCAACCTACACACGGCTTTTAATTTTTTTTTTATTAACAATCGGTAACGATAAATATTCGAAAAATAATTTATTTTTTGTTATATCTGTCCTTACTTTTAACCTGCTCTTATTTATTTTAGGTTTTGCTCAGTTGTTTATGTGTATTGCTTGTATCTCTTAATTGATTTGTTTGCATTGTTTTTAAACTGGTACTTGTGTTCATGTTTTATGTTCAGTGACCTTGAGAGTCTTGAAAGGCGATTACAAATAAAATGTATTATTATTATTATTATTTTCGATTTATTGACCAGCCCTATTGAAGAGGATGAATGCTTCAGCTTCATCTCCCAAGTCGATGCTGTGAACGACGAGGTGCTTTATTACATTTCTGGTCTTTCTATATTTAGAAACACAAATCCCATCACAGGTGTTTCCATTAGCTGTGTTGTTGTTTACATTCACCAGATGAAGCCAAAACGTAGAGGAGTTGTGAATGAGAGGCGGCCTGTGTGTGTGTGTGTGTGTGTGTGTGTGTGTGTGTGTGTGTGTGTGCGTGCGCAAGCGTGCCTGACCCCAGTCACGGGACACACAGCAGTGGAAGGAACGGAGCTGTGTGGCCCATCAGCAGCGATGTTTTATTGGGAAAGCACCAAAAATGAACCGTTACCTGCTGAATGTTTTTGGTTGGTGTTACAGAGTTACTGAGTGTCAGTAGCCAGAGCTGTGACACGCGTCTGTATGAACAAATCTGTCCTGGTCAGAACACCGCACAAGGAAGAGAATAAAAATCGTATCAACAGAGCGCCAAAAGTCAGTTAAAGCATCAGCTGATGAGTTAGAAAGCTGTTTTTAGCTGCTCGTGTTGAACTGGATGAAATCCAGCTACAGAAGAGCTAAACCTAAATATAACTCCATGCTGAGGATGTGGAAGGGATGCAGATACAACAGGAAGGCCACGAGCCTTTCATGTGCTTCCAGGTCTGGTCGGGTTTAGCTCAGGGGTCACCAACGTTTGTGAAGCTGAGAGCTACTTCATGGGTACTGAGCCACGCAACCAGGTTGATACAGTAGTGACCTTTGACCTAAGATAGAGTTAAACTAAACATATTTCAGCTTTTACATTTAAATGAATGCATTTGTGATTAAAAGTTGGCAGCAGAACATTTTTATTTCATCTTAGACTTGTTCTATTTGGAGAAAAAGCCTGTGGGCACCTCAGAAGGCTCCAGGGGGCACCAGGTTGTGACCCCCTGATTTAGCACATGGGAGTGCAATCAACCTGCATTCTGCACAATGGCCAGCAGGGGGAGGCAAGTCTTATGTCGGGTTGTAAAATGGTTCATCTTTCTTGTTCAGTCCCCTCTTGGACAGAAGGTGCTAGTCTGAACACGGAGACAAATACCAACAACACACTCACACCTGCTTTTGTTGTTGTCATGAGAGGAAGCAGGAACGTTTAGAGAAAATCCACAGAGGCACGGGAAGAACACACTAAGAACAGCAATCACCCACGTCTCCCCTTCTTTACTAGGTCATTCAGTCATAGCCTCAGGAGTTAGAAAACAAAGATGAAAATGTAGCAAATTGAAACAATTTTTAAAATTCTCTCTCAGATGTAAACGATGCTTATCTGTGTTTTTGATTTGATGCTGTCTGACCGAAGCGGTGGCCCTGGTCTGTTCGCTCAGCTCCATCGGCATCAGCCGCTGTTTAGGCTGGCAGCGCCATTAAACTGTGGGAAAGGAAATACTTGGTGCCTCTCAGAACACTGATTTTCTAATTTACTGTTCCTTTCATTTTCTCTCCCCAGGGCTTTTACACAGTGTACAGGAATCTTTTCGAGTCCATTGTTAAGGAGGAGATGGAGCACAGCAGGATGGACAACGAGGAAGAGGAAGAGGAGTTTCCTCCCTTTGGAGACTCTCGGAGTGATTACGATACAGTAAGCTACGGCCACACTTAAAACGTCTGTCTCCACGTTGCACTGATGATTCATGAACTCTTGATAGAAGTCTGTAACTTAGTGACATTTAAAAACTGCCATCAGGCCAACATATTGTATTTTTTTCACTAATACCTGTGTCTGTTTTGCAGGTCGTGCATGAGTTTTACGCCCACTGGCAGAGCTTCTGCACACGCAAAAACTTTGCATGGAAGGAGGAATATGACACGAGACAAGCCTCCAACCGCTGGGAGAAAAGGGCCATGGAGAAGGAGAACAAGAAGACCAGAGAAAAGGGTCGCAGAGAGCGCAACGACCTCGTGCGACAACTGGTGGCTTTTGTCCGTAAGCGCGACCGCCGCGTGCAGGCCCACAGGAAGCTCGTGGAGGAGCAGAATGCAGAGAAGATCAAGAAGATGGAGGAAATGAGGCGGCAGCAGAAGCTCAAAAACGCAAAGTGAGTTTGGAGCTAAGTGTTGGGGTAGAGGCTAGGTTTTTATTTTTACCATTGTTTCTCAGCTTAAGATGATTAGTTTAAAGGTGTAGGGTGAAAGCCAGCGGGTGGTGCGGACTCTGTCAAGGAATATTTTCTATCCCAGACTGGCAGAGGACTACAAGGAGCAGAGCTGGGCTGCCATGTCTGAACTGGAGAAGGAGCTGCAGCAGATCGAAGCTCAGTATGGAGAGGAGTTTGGAGATGCGTCTGAGAGCGAAGACGAGGAAGAGGTGGAAGTCGACTCGCAGGAGAAAAACAGCGAAGGGGGAGGAGGTAAAAGACAAAACAAAGCTTCATCTGTATTTGCATTCAACGGACCAAACGTTAAAGAGCAAGTCACCCCCAAATCAACTTTTTTTTTTTACTGATAAACTATATAAATGCGTGTCTAATTGTGTTGCAGACACGTGTACTCAATAGTTGAGTACACTTTACTGCATTTTAGTTAAAATTTAAAATTTCTGCCAAAAACTGGCAGTGTTGTGCCGTTGTCAGGTAAAAACTCTGCACTGCATTTGAATTGAAATCTGCCATCGCTATTGGCTAAAAGGTACCCTAGATCGTTAGCTGGTACCGTATGATGTCACAATGTTGTTGTGAGCCTGTGTGTGTGTGTATTTGTTAGTGGCTCCGCCCTCTTGGTCTGCTAGGCAACAGCATTTGTTGCATTTTTCAAACTGGAAGTGGGAGTGGAGTAATACTCTGGTAGGGGGTGACTTGCTCTTTAACCACCATCTTTTATACAGTCTTTAAAAAACTAATTTAACACGACGTTTCAAACGTCTCTTTATTTGTTTCCAATCCAGTTTGATGTCTATAGCACATTTAAAAGCTCCTGATGCTTTAAAGGAGACTAAAACTAGGGATGCACCGATGTGGACACTAATGTTGTTATGGTGATAACTGATATTAACCAATATTATGTATGTTCGTACATCACCTCTGTGTAAAAGCAACCACACCACCTACACCTACCCCTCCACCCCCACAAACGTCCCTCAAACACATGCAAATGAAAACAAAACTCAAATAAATTTCCATTGTTACTTGCCCAATTTTACATATCAGACTGATGTTTTAAAAAAGAACCAACATCAGTGGATACTGACGTTGATGCTGATATATCGTCTATCCCTAATTAAAAGGAATAAAAAAGAAGGCGCTTCCGTGTTCACAAGTAGAGCAGCTGGAAACTTTCTAACACCCTGATCGGCTTTATTGTCGTTTTAAACGATGGAACTTTCTTCAAAGTGATGACGAGGAAAAGTGTCAGTGTTGGTGTGTTTCAGGTCTTCTGAGTTAGCGAGGTGACGGGTAACACAGTTAAAGGCTTCATTTAGTCATCACACCCAGCTGAACATTTTGCTGTAAAAACCCATAATACTCGGACTAGGGCTGCTCAATTAATCGAATTTTAATCACGATTACGATCTGAGTTTTGGACGATTATAAAAAACAAAACAAGCCGATTATTTGCTCCTCCCGCTTGCGCTGCCCTGAGTTACAAATGAAGCGCTCCTCCACAGTGTTGCCAACTTAGCGACTTTGACGCTATTTCAGACCCCCTTCTTGACTTTTTAATCCTAAAAGTACCTGGCGAACATCTCAGAAACATCTCTGGTAACGCTTGGCTACTTTCTGGATAACTGTCGTCGACATTTCCTGCAAGTTAGCTAAACACTCCGCCTGTGCTCCGGACCGTTCTTCACAACATTAGGAAAGGGAATGATGCAGTGATGTGTCGGTCGCTAAAGAAACAGCTCTCGGAGCCGGCTCCCTGTTGGAGTAACCAGAGTGAGTGACACACACACCGCACCTGCGGACTCCTGAGCCACTAAAAACAGCTAAATGTGCGCGTGCAGCGTGCTAAACACACGTACAGCTTGCCCCGATTGCTGTGAGACCGGGTTGGGGGGTGGGGGGTGCAGCTGTGGTTGGGACAATTATTACATTAACTGATGGACTTGTAAATAGTTTATAAATAAGGTAGAAATAAGTTCCTCACGCTGATAATTAATAACTAATCTCTCTGAGGACACGGTGCTAGTGCACGCTCCTACAGCACCTTGACACGACTCAGTAAATGTTACGCAACATTTTGTGAACATCAATTTATTTGCATTTATTTGTTATAAATGCCACTGTATAATTCTTGCTGTCAGTATTTGCAAGATATTGGTATTTGGGTCTGTACTGGTTAGACTTAAATGAGTTAAACCAAGGTCTATAGCCCTTGGGTCATAAACTATGAGCTATAAGTATATTGGTCTTTTTATACTGGGAATCAGGAGTTATTTTAGTGATCATCTTGTTTCTTATTTTTGTCCTGATTGTGCCCTGAGCAGTTTTATGACTGAATAAAAACAAATAAAATCAACATAAATTGAAAAATCGTCCTAAATAATCGTGATCTCAATTTCAGTCATCATAATCGTGATTATTATTTTTGCCATAATCGAGCAGCCCTAACTCGGACTGCACTCGTGTAAAACTCCAGAACAGATTGAAGCGTGAGTTCAGTCATGTAACGTCCAGCTGTTTAAACTGGTTCTAGAGAGGCCTGTCTGAGCTGGAGAGCTACAAACATGGCTGGGCTTTCTCATTCCTCCATCATCCTTCCATCCATTTTCAGCTGTTTATTCGGAGTCGGTTCGTGGGCGCAGCGGTCTGAGCAGACAGGCCCAGACTTCCCTCTTCCCAGCCACTTGGGCCAGCTCCTCCGGTAGAATACCATGGTGTTCCCTGGCCAGCCGAGAGACATAGACCCTCCAGCGTGTCCTGGGTCTACCTTTAGGTCTTCTCCCGGTTGGACGTGCCCAGAAAACCTCACGACGGAGGCATCCTAACTAGATGCCCGAGCCACCTCAACTGGCTCTTCTCGACGTGGAGGAGCTGCGGGTCTACTCCGAGCCCCTCCGGGATGACCAAGCTTCTCACCCTACCTCTAAGGGAGAGCCCAGTCACCCTGCAGAGAAAACGCATTTCGGCTGCTTGTATCCGCGATCTCGTTCTTTCGGTCACTACCCAAAGCTCGTGACCATAGGTGAGGGTAGGAACATAGATCAACCAGTAAAATGAGAGCTTTGCCCTTCGGCTCAGCTCTCTCTTCACCACGACAGATCGGTACTACGCCTGCATCGCTGCAGACGCAGCACCAATCCGCCTGTCGATCTCACTCTACGTTTTCCCCTCACTCGTGAACAAAACCCCAAGATACTTAAACTCCTCCACTTTCTCATTCTTCCATTATCATCTATGTGGAAATTAATGCAGAATGTTTATTTTTTGTATGTTTCCTCAAAATCACATGCTTTGATTTTCTGGACTTTTCCAAAAGGTGTAGGTGGAGGTTAATGGGCCGCCGCCGACGACTGCTTTATAGACAGTTTTCCTGCTTACACACGTTGATTACTTTATTCAAGGGTTCCCTGATGGTGTTTCAGGACAAAAGGCACATTTTCTATATAAAACAAATAGGTGGACTTTTGACCTTTCCCAAGGCTGCATTTACTGCAGAGTAAATAAACAAACAAAAGAATGTGGAAGATGCTCAGATTTTTAACTTCTTTACGTTCCTAGCAGGGATTTTCTGAGCACGCGGACTGCGTCAGTCTCCCTCTAACCTGCTGGATTGAGTATAAATCCATCCCAGGTTGCTCTGCTCCTCATTGCAAGTGGCGTCATTTTGAGTTGCTGAGGCTTTTTATGAGCTGTGGGAAAAAAGGTAAATCAGAGAAATGAGGGTGCAGTTCTACTCTAACGTCCACATGAGGGATGAGATGAGTTTATGTGACGGTTCCTCTTCTGGTTATTGAGCTGAATGCGTTTGTGCCATTCAGACAGGGAAGAGACGATGACTGGACCTGATTACTGCCTTAGACCAGTGTGTCCACACACCCTTTGTCCAAACGCTGTGGCACTAGAAACAAACACAACAAACAAATAAGGGAAGTCTGAGCATAATGGAGCGTCTCTGTAGGGGAAACACACCACCGCTCATAAAACATCATTGAAATGGATCATTTGCCTGCTTCCTTTTCTTTTTTTTTCATTCACCAATCACTGTAACCTCAAGCTTGAAATCAAATGAATACTTAACTGAGTTCTTGTACTTTTCTCTCGGTCATGAATATTCATCCTCAGACGCGGAGCAGCTCAACGGAGGCGACCTGACAACTGAGTGTTATGATGATCTCTACTGCCCAGCTTGTGACAAATCCTTTAAATCAGAAAAGGCGTGAGTACACACACTCTGGCCCTTCGATTGTTGTTGTTCTGTGGACCTGCACGCTAATTCAGCCGATGAATAAATGAATCATTTCAGTGAGATTAAGTAACTAAGGTTACTAAACTAACTGTTTCAGAGGATTAAATCCAGCTTTTTATAGGTTGTAAAACCAAATCTGTGTACAAAACATAATTTTTAATTTTCTAATGTGTCAATGTAAATATATTAACATTTTTCCCAATTTATTAGCCTGTGACTCATTTGAACGTCACTCCTGACCCACATTATAAAGCTCCTTTTGTTTCCTCGCCACAGTATGAAAAACCACGAGAAGTCCAAAAGGCACCGAGAGATGGTGGTCTTGCTACGGCAACAACTGGAGGAAGAAGAGAACTCGCTCGGCTTGAATGTGGATGGAAAGGAGGACGGCGAGAATGAAAATGAGCTGGAGGAGGAAGATGATGAAGAGGAGGAGGAAGAAAGGCCAAGGCAAAAGTAAAATAAAACTAAAACACACCTAGTTGTTAAGGTAGTTTAAGTTTGGTGACTCAACCTGTTATTTGATGTAATTTAGTTTTTCACTCGACTTCCTCAGGCTCTCGAAAAAACAAAAGCGGAAAAAGAAACAACAAAAAGTAGCACAAGTAAGCATCCTTTTCCTCTCCTCTCTGTTTCAGCGGTTCTGGCCTTAGTCTAGCATCAGTCTGCTGAGGCGAAAGCTTCATGAACTTCTCTGCTCTCTCTTCTTCTAAAGCAAAGTGCTGCAGAGGAGAATGATGAGGAGAAACCTGCACAGGCCTCCTGTGAGGAAGATCTTCCTGAAAAATCAGAAAAACCGGCAGAGCCTGAGAAAAACGAGGATTTCCCTTCTGTGGAGGTCAAAAGGTCAGTTCAGCGGTGTCCTCTGACCAAGTGGAGAGCAAGAAAACCTCCTCAGATTCTTTAGCTATGGATTTTTAGACTGAGCTTCTGAACATGTTAGTTTTAGGTTTCTTTTGCAGCAGTGATCATTTAGTCGCCACGAGGATGCTTTTGTCACTCGTGTCTTGTGCTGCTCAGCAGGTATGGTGGTGTTATGAAACTAATCAGGAAATGAAAATCATCTGAGTTGATCAAAACTAGCCAGACCACCAAAAAAAAAAAACATTTTGGTTTTTTGTTGCTTCTAAGTCTTAAAATTTTTCCTGTGGGTAATAGTTTAATTGTTGAATAATTTTGTGGTCACCTTTAAACTTTGAACTCCAAATTTTAAACTTGGAAACAAATCAGAGAGACTGGAAGTGTCTGTCTTAAGCTGCCATCTCACTGAGCTGCCTGCTGTAAATTACACACAGCATTAATAAGGGAGTTTCCAAAAGGACAAAATCATTGTGTGGGTGCAAATTTCTTCTTAGAGTAATTAAAGGCAGTCTTTGCTAATTTTTCATATTTTTAAATCATTTTCTTGAGCCAGTATGTGCTTAAAATACTCTTAACAAGTTTAATGAACAGTCACTCAGACCCCCACCGCTCTCCGTGGCCAGAATATCGCAACTTCAGACTGGCCACTTGTGGACTTAGAAAAAAATTGAGCTGACATACCTAGCACTGCAGTCTGGTTCCAGCGCGTTTCCTGCATGTTTGAGATCATGAACTTATACTCAACAATAATATAAACGCAACACCATTGTTTCTGCTCCGATTTTTCATGAGATGGACTTAAAGATCTAAAATTCATTCCAGATACACAATATTACCATTTCTCTCAAACATTGTTCACAAATCAGTCTAAATGTGTGATAGTGAGCACTTCTGCTTTGCTGAGATAATCCATCCCACCTCACAGGTGTGCCACATCAAGATGCTGATCCGACATCATGAGTAGTTCACAGGTGTACCATATACTGCCCACAATAAAAGGCCACCCTGGAATGTGCAGTTTTGTCTCACAGCAAAATGCCACAGATGCCACAAGTATCACACATTTAGACTGATTTGTGAACAATGTTTGAGAGAAATGGTAATATTGTGTATCTGGAATGAATTTTAGATCTTTAAGTCCATCCCATGAAAAATCGGAGCAGAAATAAAAGTGTTGCTTTTATATTTTTGTTGAGTATAGATGATTTGTTTAATTTAGTGATGAATCACTCCTGTAGGCACTAAGGAAGGCTGGGGAGACGTTTCAGCTGGTAGATTAAGGTGTTAAAAAGACAAAAGCACAGCGAGGAGATAAGTTTCATTTTCAGTTTAACCACAGAGAATTTTTAACGGGGGTGCTGAAAGCAAGAAAGAGAAACTAGCCCGAGTCCTCCCAGGGGTCTGGATAAATTGAGTCCTAATTGGGTGGGTAAGAAAATGTTGGTACCATGAAATGTTGCAATATTTTGTGTCGTGATACAGAATCAATATTTAAAAGCAGTGCATTGATTTATTTTTTATTTTTTATGTTTAATTTACATGCAAGCATTTAACGAATGTCTTTTGCTTGGTGCAATTCAAACTCCGACTGCTAGGTGTCAGCAGTTTTTATCACTTTTATCATCACAAGATCTCATGATAACTGGATGTGACTTGGAAGTTTCTGACCTGAGTTTTCAAGTTAAATTCCGGCTTAAAAATGATAAATATTGCGGAGACATGGAGTCGCCAGATAGCTGCTCTGTTCAGAAGTGATGCCAAAATATCCAGTTCACGGGTTTCCCTGTGTTTGAAACCAGAGCAGCTCTTCTCTGATCTTCCTCACCTTATCTCCATGGCTGAACCGTGTAGAGGAAGCTCAAGTCAACCACTTGAAACCAGGGTCTCGTTTTTTCAGTCAAACTCAAAATCTCATCTTAGGGTAAGAACAAAGATGAGCCAGTTAATGGAAGATTTTTTGGGGGGCTCAGGTTCTTCTCTTCCATGATGGACTGAAGCGCCATCCTCATTACTGCAGAGGAAAACCATAATCAGTCTGTCCGTCTCTCCCTCCATGCTTCCAATGCTCATGAGCAAGATATTAAAGTCGACCACTTAAGCCATCACTCCCAGGCTGAAGGGAGTTTTCCTCAGTTTTCTAGTTGAGAACATTGACATAGGATGGACATAACATCTCATTGCTCTGCGGGGGGCAGGTTGAAGCCAAAAATGGGAGGTTCCCACCTTCGATTTTTCTTGACCGTCTCACATGACTCGTCACGCCCAGAAAATCGGGAAAAGAAACAGAGCTGAGGGTGGGGCTCTTACATTTGGAACAAATGAACCAATGTAGCTACTAGCTAACTTAGCTAACCCAAGAAGCTAAGGAGGGGACCGGGGTATCCCACCCGCATGGCCGACTGGCTTCCTTGTGAGGCTGTAGTCATGCTGGTCGCCTGTGGAGATGTAATATGGACTGGAACTGTTCAATTACAAGCAGAGCCTCAGACCGCTGCGATCGTAGCTGGGCGCCCTGGCCTTTTACATTAGCTGATGCTCCACGAGCTGAGATCAATGGGACATTAGCTGCATTCTAACCTAAAGCTAAGAGTTTTTACGGGCATTTTTAGCAAGAAAAACGCTGTAGAGTGACTCCGAAGTAAAGGCACCTCTGGCCTGCTTAGTGATGAAATCATAACTAGGTAAGCTGTCCGAGGATATTGGGCTTTGCTGGTCCACCACGGCCAAAGATCTGCAAGTCCGCCATTGTCGTTGCACTCGACTGTAGACGTGAGTGTGAATTCAGCTGCCAGCGCTGTGTCGACACAGAGCTGCGAGCATCGACAACGGCGGACTCGTAGATCTTTCACCTCGGTGGAACAGCAATGTTCCATCGCAAATGATGACTTTAGTTGTCATTGGCAGTTAATGAGTTAACATGGGAGTTATTGAAGATTTGCTCACTTCTGGTGCCAGCCCCTAGCGGATGAGGGTGGAACTGCAATTTAGTCACTCCTTCAAAAAATGCAGACCAAAATGGCCCCTTGGTTGAGGATCATTGTGCTCCTGTGTAGCTGTTATCTGTCAAAGAAATTTGCATGACTGTGATCGTTTATCAGTTGTGATGTCGTGCGTCCTACAGGACCTGAGGCCATATGGAGCGCTAGTCGCCAAAATCTAGTTCATATCCATTGTTTTCTGTAACAGCCCCGGCACACTTGGTGTCACTCTCGCCAGCACAGAAACTTTGACATGGGTCATGAACACAGACCACCAGTGCACACAGCTGAAGGCTGTGTTGCAACACAGAATACGACTGAAACTCCATTTCCTTTTGAATCAGGCATTTCTTCTTTGCACATTTTTGATTCTAAGCTTCCATGTTGTGTAACTTTTAGCACGGGGCTCTCGAGGCTCTTCGTCTGGCAGTTTGAACACCTGCAGAGCTGTTGCTCTGTCTTGTTGACATACCAGTGATGGTTATCTCTGATGGAGAGCGTGTGCTCTGAGTGAAATCACCTGTGGTTGCATGCTCCTGTCCATACATGCTTTTAGGGCTTTGGCTTTTTTTATTTGAGTGAAATGATCCTGAGAAGTAAAAATCAAATGCCATTCCAAGATAAGATCCTGTTTCCCAACAAAGAGGAAGATAAAAAATTGGGCTGTGCAACCTTTATTTTTAAAAACGCCAAATGCTGATGTTTGATTCTTGATATTAAAAAGAAAAATGTGAATTAGAGCAAAGCAGCAAGTAAAAAACAAACCGGAAGCAGACGGTTACTAAAGTCTGCTCATTATTCTGAATAATGATGGAGAGTAGAAGGACTCGAGAGGCTTGCTTGGTTCATTCCTGATGTTTGGTGTATTCGGTGCGATTAGCGGTTTAACTTTTGGATCCTCTCAGCAGCTCCGGAAAGACGACAGGAAAGAAAGGAGGAGGAAAAGATAAACCGAAGAGCGCCAAGCCACACACTGAACAGATTCCAGAGGTCTGTACAACAAAAAGAGCCCATACCGTACAATTACTTCTAATAATTTGCCCTTTTCTGCATCTCTCCTCCTGTTGAATGACACCTTCCCATTTCCACTTCTAGAAGGAGGCAAACCTTCGCTGCGTTACCTGTGACTTTGAGTTTCCCACCCGAAACAAGCTGTTTGACCACCTGAAGACCAGCGGTCACGCCACAGCGCTCTATTCAAGCGCTTCTCACAGCTCCACGAGCAAAAACAAAAAAGAGAAGAAGAAGAACAGATAACAAAACTTCGTCTAAGCCTGAAGAGTTGGACTCTGCAGGAAAAAGGGAAGCATTGCTTTGAGGATTCCTGCAGGAGAGGGATTTTTTTAACAGACTGAAATGTGTAAAAAGAGCAGCTCTTCAGCTCTTTTCTGTGGAATAAATGATCAACCAAGTGAAAGGATTATCCCTTTTGTCAGACATGTGATAGTTTATTTTTATTACTATAATAAAAATAAGCCATCACACTGATATTTATGGTATCTATACAACCTTGGAGCCATGTCCTTGGATGATGAGAGCCATCCAACAAAGATGGCTTAAGTTATTTCGGTGTGTCTGTAGGAAACCCTCTGCTCCTATATTATGTTTTTATTGTTGAAACAGTAACCATGGAAATGATGGAACTTGTTGAGTCATGAGCTGTTTGTCAAACCCAAAGTGAGCCGATGTGTTCGGTGTGGTGTGACTGCAAAACTCGTTCATTCAGAAATGCTATCCTCGTCTTAACATTGATTGTTCGGTGTGCTGAGTGACTGAGTCACTGTAGAAGAATAAATGAAGATTTTATAAAATTCAGAATATTTCTATGAAATTATTTAACAAGCATGCTTCATATGTAGATTCTGTGAAGTTGACAGTGGGCCTGTGCCTTGGTCTGCAACCTTTGATGTTCCTCCTGCAGGTGGTGGGTCCTAAGGTGGACAAAGCCATGTTACCGGTTCAGGCTGGAACCAGGCAGGCCTTGTAGACAAAAGCCTGGCCACCAGGCGCTCGCACACAGGTCCCCACCCCAGGTCTGTGTCCAGGGTAGGACCCTGGAAGGTAGCTTCCCCCATGCCAGATGCTCTGGTACTCATAAAAAGGTATTTTGAATTTTCCTTTCTCTCACTCTTCACCTAGGACCAATTTGCAATTGCAGATCTGGCAAAATGCCCCCGAATAAGGTGACTCCTAGTTCTCCACCAAGTTAAGGTGGTAAGTTTAGGGAGCTTGTTGATACAGCACCCTCTGGGTTCTGCAGCCTCCCAAGGTGCTTCACAACAACACATCAGGTCATTCACTCAATCCACATTGGCCTAGGAAGGAGAGTCAGATGGGGGCAGAACTCAGTTTTGTGCAAAAAAAGAATAATAAATATCCCAGTAAGTAAAATTAAGCGTGTTCAGTAAACTTTGCTGACATTAGAATGTGACCAGTACTGGGTGCAGTAGCTATAAAAGATTTGGTTGCAGGTGAATTCATGTCAGTATCAACATGCCAGCCCGACCGCATTTATTCTCTTCAATATTGTGGAGTTTTATGGTGGAAAATGAGGCATTTGTTTATGTTTAACCCAGCTGCAGCATCACCAATAACGGGGACAAAATCTGAGCAACAGATCCAAAACTCAGAACCTCCGAAAATACCCTGCTTTGCTCTGCACACGTGCAGATATGTCTACGTGGATGAGGGTTCTCAACAGGTTCAAAAATTCAACTCTAACCCAAACTGACCTGACAGACTTGAGCCCAGAATCCCACCCGGATGTAGAGCTGTCAAGCCTCAGGCAATGAGCGAGATACGCGTTTATTTTCCTGAGAAAATGCACAAAATAAATGAGCAAACCTTCTAGGTTTCTCCTGATAATTTTACAATAATTAAATTAAGTGGGCAGATTGAATCGGGCTCAGACGAGAGAAAGATGGACCTGTGTGTGGCTGGCCCAAAGGTCGCGCCTGATCGACACACTAACAAGAAACAGAAAGCGAGTTTTGTATGTGATGTCTGGAGAGCTGGGTTCTGGTCATTTCAAGTTCATGTTTAGTTTCTGGGCTTATGTCCTCACCAGAAGCTGCTGATCACTCATATTAATCAAATCTACAGTCTTCAAGGAGGGAAACCCCAACAATCGGCAGGAGTCCAACACTCGAAATGCTAGCACACCCTTGCTAATGCTACAACAGGCTACATCAATAGTCCATTGTAGCGCAAGGTTGAATGATACTCGAATCAATCCTCTTGCAAAGGCTTACGTCCGGCCGCTCCGGTCATCGAAGGATCCTTGGCTAGCAGTGCCTACACCATACTCAGGACAATCCAGACTCTTCGTTCCACAGATGTGGAATGACCTACCAAACACTACCAGAACAGCAGCTTCCTTGTCGATTTTCAAGAAACTCCTGGCAGTGGCGTGCCCAGATCTTTTAAAATGGGGTGGCTCAGGTGAGGCACAACTTTGTGCATGGGTGGCACCAATGGTTATGCTTCTTTTGTTTTACCCCCAAGCCTTTTGTGGACAATGAAAAGCCTATTTAAAGGTAAATTGGTGTGTTGGTATCTATGGTGGCCAATCAGATTCCAAGGGTGGCATGTGCTACCCTTGGCCACTCCCTGGGTACACCTCTGACTCCTAAAGACCCAGCTCCCTGCACCCGTCCCCCACTCTACTGCACACTCCATGTTTGTTTCCCTCTATGATTAATTATGCTGCTTCGCTGCCACCTAGGATTGACTGAATAGTGTTTGTTGTTGGACTCAAGGGCAACCTGCTGGCTTCATTATCACCTGTAAGTTGCTTTGGACAGAAGCATGTGCTAAATACATAAACACATAGCTCCACAACACAAATGATACATCCCCTTTCATTGCCCACCCTTATCTTTCCTCTTTTTCCTCACTGGCATCTTTTCATGCCGGTGTTGGTTCTTTCTGTAATTTTTTGGGCCCCAGGTTTTTTCTTTTATCTTCATGTTTTTTTTATCCTTTTAAAATTATTTTTAAGATGTTTATTGCAATTCTGAAGTGCCTTGTGATTTATAATTTGAGATGTGCTGCAGTATAAAAAAACTACTTCTTCCACCTTTTTCTTTCCAAATCAAGCTTTCAAAAACCAATGTGGATGTGTGAAAAAAAATTTACTCTTTACAAACCATGAATTACCAAGGTAAACCACCTCATTGGTTCAGTTCAATTCAATTCAAGTTTATTGATATAACGCCAAATCACGACAAGAGTCGTCTCAAGGCACTTCACATAGTAAACATTCCAATACATGTCAGTTCATTAAGCCAGTCAGAAAAGTTTCCTATATAAGGAACCCAGCAAATTGCATCAAGTCGCTAGTCAGTGACTTTACAGCAATCCTCATACTAAGCAATAATTTAGCGACAGTGGAGAGGAAAACTCCTTTTTAACAGGAAGAAACCTCCAGACTCAGAGGATCCTGGCTCGGTATAAGCAGCCACCCACCACGACTCACTGGGGATCGAGAAGACAGAGCAGATGTTCAGTTTTACTGAACACAGTCTAGGGCTGCTCAATTAATCGAATTTTAATCACGATTACGATCTGAGTTTTGAATGATTATAAAAAACAAAACAAGCCGATTATTTGCTCCTCCCAGTTGCACTGCCCTGAGTTACAAATGAAGCGCTCCTCCACAGTGTTGCCAACTTGGCGACTTTGACGCTATTTCTAGCAGCTTCTCAGACCCCCTTCTTGACTTTTTAAATCTTAAAAGTACCAAGCGAACATCTCAGAACCATCTCTGGTAACCCTTAGCTACTTTCTGGATAACTGTCGTCGACGTTTCCTGCAGGTTAGCTAAACACTCCGCCTGCACTCCGGACCGTTCTTCAGGACATTAGGAAAGGGAATGATGTAGTGATGTGTCAGTCACTAAAGAAACAGCTCTCGGAGCCGGCTCCCTGTTGGAGTAACCAGGGTGAGTGACACACACCGTACCTGCGGACTCCTGAGCCGATAAAAATGGCTAAATGTGCGCGTGCGGCGCGCTAAACATGCGTGCAGCTTGCCCCGATTGCTGTGAGACCAGGTTGGGGGGTGGGGGGTACAGCTGTGGTTGGGACAATTATTACATTAACTGATGGACCTGTAAATAAATAGTTTATAAATAAGGTAGAAATAACTTCCTCACGCTGATAACTAATAACTAATCTCTCTGAGGACAAGGTGCTAGTGCAGTCTCCTACAGCACCTTGACACGACTCAATAAATGTTATGCAACATTTTGTGAACATCAATTTATTTGCATTTATTTGTTATAAATGCCACTGTGTAATTCTTGCTGTCAGTATTTGAAAGATATTGGTATTTGGGTCTGTACTAGTTAGATTTAAATGAGTTAAACCAAGGTCTATAGCCCTTGGGTCATAGACTATGAGCTATAAGTATATTTGTCTTTTTATACTGGGAATCAGGAGTTATTTTAGTGATCATCTTGTTTCTTATTTACTTTTGTCCTGATTGTGTCCTGAGCAATTTTATGACTGAATAAAAACAAATAAAATCAACATAAATAGAAAAATCGTCCTAAATAATCGTGATCTCAATTTTAGTCCCAATAATCGTGATTATTGTTTTTGCCATAATCGAGCAGCCCTAACACAGTCAGACCTGATTACTACCAGACCTGTAGAATTAAGAAATCCTTTAAAAGTAGGCTAGACGATCTCAAAAAGCAATATATCATGGCCTGATATTCAAAAAAAGAACCCAAAACAACTAGAGCACAGCGCCAGTATTGTTTTTAGATTTTGGAAGCATTTACTTTTTCAAACAAACACGGTTGTTGTTGGTTTTTTTTTTTCATTTAAAAGAATTTCATCATTTTGTGAAAACAGCCTTATTCAGGTTAAGGTTATCTTTGTCTGATATAAAAATTCTGTAATTTTTTTTATCCAGGAGCTTAGAAATAACTTTTTCAGGGTGAATCTTTGCCATTGACCATTATTTTAATTTCCCACTTTACATGTGCAATCAGATTTCACATTACCCGTGTCAAAGGCCAAATGCCTTCTCTTCTCTTTTCTTTGACAGGAATTACTATCCTAAAGACCCCTGTCCTCATCAAAGCCGGAAGCTTTGAATTATCAAGAATTGTTGAATAAGACCTTTAAAAAAATAAAGAAATATATATATAATTAAAAAATAAATGATTTTTTGTAAAGTAATTTTTTACTGCAAAACTCAAAAGGAAGCTGGGATGGAGGAGATGTTGAAATGTAACATTGGCCCCTGGGGGTGTTTTTTATTTTCTCATTCAATAGCTTATTAAAAAATAATGAATAATAAAATCCACAGAAGAGGATGTGCTAGGCAACAAGGCCGACAACGTGATGAAAAAAGTTTTAAACAACTTTCAAACAAAGTTAGCTTTTTGATCATTTTTTGGTGAAGGTAATACATTTCTCTGGGTTTCGGTCTGTTATTTTGACAAAGAATACTTAAAAAAACTTCTGCTTCAAACTTTCTCTATTTTTTAATGTGCAACAGGAAAGATAAACAGCTTAAGTTATTTGCCAAGAGAGTTCACCAGTGTTTTCTTGGCAACCATTTATATCCCACCTTCAGCCATTGCTGAAAGTGCATGTGATGCCATCAGTTCCGTTGTCACTAAGCTACAAACCCAGCACCCCAATGCATTTGTGGCTATATCTGTTGATTTTAATCATGTCTCGCTCTCTGCTACACTTCCAACATTTCAACAGTTTGTCAGCTGCTCCACCAGAGAAAACAAGACATTGGATTTGTGTTATGCAAATGTAAAGAATGCATTCATGTCCAAAACAAGACCTCATCTGGGACAATCAGATCATAATCTTGTTTTTCTCTGCTCAGAATACAAACCACTTGTTCAGAGGCAACCTGTGACAAGAAGAACTGTGAGAAAATGGTCACAGGACACTGAAGAAGCCCTGCAGAGTTGTTTTGAGACCACAGATTGGATGACTCTCTGCCAAGGATATGAAGAGGACATCAATGGATGTGTCACTGACTATATAAACTTCTGTGTGGACAACATCATACCCACCAGAACAGTGAGATGCTTCGTTAACAACAAACCCTGGATCATCAGTGAACCGAAGATTCTGCTAAATGAGAAAAAAGAGCCTTCAAGGAGGGAGACAGGGAATTATTGAGGAGTATACAGAAGCATTTGAAGATCAAGATCAGAGACAGCAAGGAGGCATACAGGAAGAAGCTGGAGAACAAACTACAGAGGAACAATATCAGAGATGTCTGGTCAGGGATGAAGAATATCACAGGCTTCAAGCAGAGGAAGGATTACACAGATGGCAGCCTGAACACAGCCAATGAACGGAACAAGTTCTTCAATAGGTTCAGTTCAGGAACAAACCCAGCATCCTCCTCGCCTGTCCCCAGCCAATCAGACATCCCACCCTCCTCTTATCCAACATTTTCCTGTCACATGCCAACTCTTTTGTCCTCTAACACAGTCATGGACTCTTCTGGTTCTATAAATCTGTCTTCAACCAAGTCAGGAGATGCTGCTGCCCCATTTACCTCCCCCTCCCACCTATCTGTCTCTAGAAGTCAGGTGAAGAGTCAGCTGGAGGGACTGAACAGGAACAAGGCTGCAGGTCCAGATGGTGTCAGCCCCAGAGTACTGAAGGCCTGTGCAGAGCAGCTCTATGGGATTCTGAAGCACCTCTTCAACCTCAGCCTGGCCCAGGAGAAGGTTCCAGTCCTGTGGAAGACATCCTGCCTTGTTCCAGTTCCAAAGAAAACTCGCCCATCAGTCAATGACGACTACAGACTGGTTGCCCTGACATCCCACATCATGAAGGTCCTGGAGAGACTCTTGTTGGTCCACCTGAATAAGCAAACTAGAATATATCAGGATCCGCTGCAGTTTGCTTATCGCCTTGGAGTTGGAGTTGAAGATGCCATCATCCAGCTGCTTCAACCAATCCACTGTCATCTGGACAAAGCAGGCAGCACTGTGAGGGTCATGTTCTTTGATTTCTCCAGTGCATTTAACACAATCCAGCCTGATGTACTTTGCCAGAAACTCCAGAAGACACAGGTGGGGGCCTCAACTATCGCCTGGATTAAAGACTACCTGACAAACAGACCACAGTTTGTGAGGCTGAAGAACTGCACATCAAACCAGGCGATCAGTGACACTGGAGCACCACAGGGGACTGTACTCTCACCATTCCTTTTCACCCTGTACACCTCAGACTTCCAGTACAAATCAGAGACCTGTCATCTACAGAAATACTCAGATGACTCTGCAGTTGTCGGGTGTATCAGAGATGGACAGGAAGCTGAGTACAGAGAGCTGGTGGAGCGCTTTGTGGCATGGTGTGGAAACAATCATCTGACCTTGAACGTGAACAAAACAAAGGAGATGATTTTAGACTTCAGAAGAAACAGGGTGGAGTCAAACACCGTTTACATCATGGGAGAAGAAGTGGAGGTGGTTGAGGAATACAAATACCTTGGAGTTCACCTGGACAACAGACTGGACTGGAGAAAGAACAGCGAAGCCGTTTACAAGAAGGGACACAGCAGACTGCACTTCTTGAGGACGCTTAGGTCCTTCAGTGTCTGTAGCAAAATGCTGCAGATCTTCTACAAGTCTGTTGTTGAGAGTGTAATATCTTCAGCCATCGCCTGTTGGGGTAGCAGCATCAGAAGCAGGGACCTGAAAAGGCTCAACAGCCTAATAAAAAAGGCTGGTTCTGTTCTGGGGACGACTGTGGAACCACTGGAGGAGATAATGCAAAGAAGGATTCTCCAGAGAATCATGAAAATTATGGACAACCCTGAACATTCTCTTCACAAGACTGTCCGACAACGGAAGAGTGTCTTCAGTCAGAGGTTTCTTCAGTTTCGCTGCAACACGGACCGCTACTGGAGATCCTTCCTGCCAACAGCCATTGTAATATACAACAACTCTTTGATGTTTTGATTATTATTATCATTTAGAGCTACTAGTAGCAATCAATTTCCCTCTGGGATTAATAAGGTATTTTTGAATTGAATTGAATTGAATTAAGTAGTTTTTTTTCTTTATTCAGTCAGAAATTTGTCAAGGACATCGAATGGCAACAGAAACTTTTATTAATAATGGCTGAGGAGGATTATGAAATATGCAATTCTGATAAAAAACAAACATGTCAGCGAGGATCTGCTTCAAAAAGAAAATAACTGATTTAAGGCGAACAGGTTTGGACAGTAGAAAACGAGATGGCATCTTTTGTGAGATGAACACCAGATGGTAAAAATGTTGAGCTCTGAATAGAGTAAATGTTTTTGTTATTTGTGCGTTCTGTTGACCTTTGCTTTTATTTGTTACATCCTTTAAGCTCTTCAAACATTTTTCTTTGAAATATCAAAGTTTTCTTTGAATGCAGCTTCTCAACACTATTCAAGCTGCTGTTTAGGAACAAAAGGAAGATCCAACTTTGTGCAAAAAGTTTTCCTGAAACATTATTTTTCATTTTTAAGGAATCTGAGTTTTCCTTTGAATTCTGCCGTTCATGCATCAACAAAGTACTGAGTAAAGGCTGTGAATACTTATGTTCCTGTGATTTCTCAAGTTTTTTATTTTTAATACATTTGCAACAACTTCAAAGACATTTTTTTCACTTTATCATTATGGGGTGTTGTGTGTTGAATTTTATGGGCTAAATGAATTTAATCAATTTTGAAATGAGGCTGTAACAAACAAAAAAGTGGAATAAGTGAAGCGCTATGAATACTTTCCGGATACACTGTATGTCCACCGATCCACAAGTTCCAGCACACCGTTCCCACTGTAAACAGTGTTGGTAGTGCAATGCTTTGCCCGAGATGCTGGATGTTGGACCAGAATCTCCTCGAAGCCATACGGAAGTCTTTCTCCATGGTCCCACCGAACTGCTCCCACCACGCCCAAGTTTTTTCCTCCATGACCACCCGAGCCACATTCCGCTTGGACTTCCGGTACCTATCAGCTGCCTCTGGAGTCCCATAGGCTAAAAAGACCCGATAGGACTCTTTCTTCAGCTTGACAGCATCCGTAACTGTTGGTGTCCACCAGCTGATTCGGGGGTTGCCGCCACGACAGGCAGACATACAGCTCACTCAGAGAAAATAGAAACATGTCACTTTCTGCTGTCTGCATAAGTTTGTCCAGTGTGATGAAACACTAATAAAGTATTAATTGCTTAATCCTGCTGTGCTTAATAAGTGTGTTTGCACTAATCTATAATTAGTGCTGTAATGTGTGTGTACCTGATGCTGAGAAGGAGCAAGTAACACAACTAGCACTTTAGCTCCAAAATGTCACACAAACACAGGTTTCCTGCAACAAGACAAACAATGTTCAATCAATCAATCTTTATTTAATTTATTGAATCAATCAATCAATCTTTATTTATTGCACCTTCCACTGCCTTTGCGGGAGCCCAAGGTGCTGAACATAAAATACACAAAAAACAGATGGCAATAAAAAGGAGATAAAAGCAACATACAAAATGTAAAAGTAGCATAAAAGCACAAAACCAAGTCACGTTATCCAGCCACACTGTGAGGAGTTTATTATTGTGACTGTATAAACTAATTTCGTGTCCATGTCGTCCTTTTCCTACATGGATTTTTATATTTTTAATGGGTTCATGTATTGCTACATCCAATCCTCGCTGGGCTGTAAAATAAATGTTTGCTAAATGAAATTTTAAAAACAATGTAGCATCTTAATAATTGTAGGCCACAAATCCACTGCCATGTCCAATCTTATCTATAATCTATTGTATCAAGCAAAAAAATCAAGAAGAAAAATGCTGAAGATCTGTCTGTGTCCAAGCAACTAACCACTTATGTTTAATGGCTTAAGAGAGACTGCATTTAGATGTTTGCAAGGCCACAAGAAGCTGTAAGGAACTGAATTCCAGGGTTAGATACAAAGGATTTTCAGCTATTAGTGAACTATAGCTAAAATGTGCAGGGTTATTGTAAATGTACTGTACTCCCCTCAACAAGCTCTATTCAGCAATGGTAACAAAAAGAGTTTTTAATGAATCCAGACAAAGTACTCTCTTAGTCCTCTTGAAATCAGATTTGATGTCTAAAAGCGTATGTATTATATAACTGTCTAGTTGTAAATCTACTTTCACTTAGAAAACAGAAAAATCTTAAAGACATTTTAAAAGAAGTCAGAAGGAAAATGACAGCTAGAAATTCAAAGGTAAACAAATCTACATTTACACATAGATCTCACACACAAATCTACAGACTTTAAAAAGACATGCGAACTTAAAGAGCAAGTCACCTCCAAATCAACAAATTTTTTCTGATAAACTTTGTAAATGCGTGTCTAATCGTGTTGCCGACATGTGTAGGCAATGGTTTTGCACTTTAGTGCATTTTAGTTAAAATTTAAATTTTCTGCCTAAAATTGTCACTGTTGTGTCGTTGTCAGGTGGTGGTGGTGGTGGTGGGGAGGTTCTGGTGCCTATCTCCTGGGGTCAATGGCCAATCAGGCGGGGTACACCCTGGACAGAGAGCCAGTCCATCGCAGGGCAACACAGAGGCACACTGGACAAACAATCATGCACACACACACACACACACACACACACACACACACACACACACGCACACACACACACACACACACACACACACACGCACACGCACACACACACGCACACACACCTAAGGACAATTTAGACAGACTAATTAACCTAACAGTCATGTTTTTGGACTGTGGGAGGAAGCCGGAGTACCCGGAGAGAACCCATGCATGCACAGGGAGAACACGCAAACTCCATGCAGAAAGACCTCAGGCTGGGAAGCGAACCCAGGACACACTCGCTGCAAGGCAACAGCTCTAAGCACTGCGCAGCCAGAAATGTGTAAATATGAGAGGAAATAATAATAAAGTAATAGATAAATCTTTTTTATTTAGCAATGGTTAACCCCAGTGCCAGTCAGCCCGTAAGCCACCGGAAAACTGGACTGCCTCTGTCGCATTTAGGCTTTAGACTGCTGGAAGACAAATCAACCACTTTCCACCCTCTGCTACCTCCTTCTACCACTACTCTCCAGTTGCATTATTTCCTGTTATTTCAGCTGTTAACTTTATCAATAAAAACTTTATTTATAAAGTGCTTTTCATACATAAAATGTGACTCGGAGTGCTTTACAGAATAAGATGACCTTGCATTCCCACATTCATATAATTTTCCCCCGATAAAAAAAGCAATAAAACTAATATGGCCCCCTTCCCCAAACCCCTCTCCCAAACACGCACACACACACACACACATACACAATTAAGAACATAACACTCAGCTGAGCTCAGATGTTCCAGCTAGGATAAGGAGACGCCACGAGGAGTGCCATCTATCTCGACAGCAGCAGAAACGCAGCAGCCTTTGTGCCGACACAGGGTGCCCAAACTACTTAGGTCTGAGATCGCCACCTCCACCCAGGGGCCACCCAGAAGAGCACCCAGGCCACCACCGCCACCCCCGAGGTAGAGGCTCCCACAGAGGAAACACTGGAAAGATTAAAATAAATCAAAATATTAAATAAGATAATTAGTGAAATAAACAGTAATGAGTAAATTATATAGAAAATAATATAAAAACATAGACATAAATATAAAAACTCTGATAAAATGTAATCAGGTAAAATTATGCAAGCAATTAAAACAGACTATGAAAAATAATAATCAGTTTAAAGCTAAGTTAAAAAGGTGGGTCTTGAGCCTGCCCTTGAAAACGTGAATGTTCTCTGTGGCCCTGAGGTCCTCCTGCAGCCTGTTCCAGAGGTAATACTAGAAAGATGCCTCTCCATGAGTGCGAGTCATGACGGACAACCAGAAGATAAAGCACTATACAAATGCAGGCCTTTCACCAAAGGTGTCAAGATGAACACAAACACACACAAAAAACTTGGCTGCAGCTAAAACACCTGGTCAGAAAATGCTGAACTATTGAGAAGTTTTGAATGAGAGCAGTAGAGTGGTGAAAAGAAGATACTGAACAGCACAGATTGAAAGAAACAGCAACAAAAAGTGAACCTCACCAGCAGCATCAAACTACTTCATACAAGGTCGTTGTGACTGTGACGTTTGTAGTTATAAAAATTGAGCTCATTTCTGAAATTATAGTTTAAACCTTGAATGAGCTATGTTGTCTGAAGTACTTTGCCCCTGGTAGCACCTTTCATAGTAAACTGGTAAAAGGTGAGACCAGTTTAGAAGACCCTTCATGGGTGTGTCGACAGAGTATCCGAGTACCCAGCCCAGAGGGACACCTGGGGCCAAGGGTCAGAGGCCCATGTACAAGCACCTGTTGGTGAGGCTTTTCTCCAAGGGGCCCAGCTCACATTAGTTGCATGGGCTCAAAGACCTGTAGACCCACCATCTGCAGGAGGAGAATGTGGATTGTGGAATGTGGACAAAAAGTAGCATCTAGGATATGGAATGTCACTTTTCTGGTAGCGTTGGAGCTTGTGGAAAAGGTAGAGCAGCACGAGCTGCCTCTAGATATGGTCAGACTCATCTTGAAACATACTGAGGAAACTGGGGAAAAATTAGAATAGCATTCAAAAGTTAATTCATTTCAGTAATTCAACTTAAAAAGGTGAATCTAATCTATGCGATAAATTTATTACATGCAAAGTTAGATATTTCAAGCCTTTATTTGTTATGTAACGTCTGGAAATGGTCAGTTTTCACCTACATATTGACCTACATGCCACCGGTCATCTGCAGACATAAATTCCTTTCTCTAAGGTGGATTTTACATTCTATCTTCCAGCAAGCCCAGAAGATTCGGCAGCTCTGAACACATGATAACATATTGTCAACAAACTGTTCCCGTTTCAGGGCCTAAGCTTCCCTTATCGCTTCTACAGGATTCCTCATGCCTCTGAATAAAGTGAACATTTTCAGCTCATATGAGTTAATCATTAAATAATAATATGGTTGAATTAACAAGTGTTATATGAATACTAATGAAATGTTTTGATTAATCTGTGCTTAAATTACTGTGGTTGAAATGAATTTTATTATTACAATGAAGCATTTTGATATTATGATAGTAATGTTTGATTAAACAAGTGAATCATTATCTACCCTCACACACAATATATAAATTAAAGTTAACATCACTGCACATAGATATTTTCTTACCCACAAATCAGAGCATCCTGTAGCTGAAAAAAGGCGTGATGTTCTGAGGTTTCTTTGTTAACACCTCTTAACATGGCACGCCCCGCTTGGCCAAGTAAATCATAATATGAGAATATTAAAACAGGGTCACTTGTTTTAAGCATTCTGTGAGATTCAGCATTCTGTTAGTTTGAGCAGAACTCCGGACTGCCCACCAGAGGAAACTCTATAACCACCGCATCTCTTGGCAAGCTATCGACAAGCTAAAAGCTGCCTACAGCTGACACAGCAAAACGGCTCCTTCAGCTATTCAGAAACAGTTGCTCCAGACGCAAACTAGTTCCGACCCGTGTGCCTGGCGACATCTCTGGACTGGAGCGTCGGTGCTGCGGTTAATCTACTGAACCTCGGTGCCCAGAGGTCATCCGACCTTCCTGACCTCCGGATCCGCAAAGAGGGTCTCAAAAGAAAGGGTGAGGTAGACACATGATTGTGTCTGATGCTGTTTTGAGAAGAACCAACTTCATAGTTTAATGCAAACCAAATTAATTTCACACCCAGAACTCGGTTCTTCTAGATACAAGGTTCTGATGAACACACACCATTCAATCACCATACATCACATCCCATCCACTTAGATTCATCCATCACAGTCGTCTTAGTTAACTTGTCATGTTTTTAATTGTTTAGAAAAAAATTCTTACTTTTTATAAACTTGACTCTGTCTGAACTGATACGAAGTGTGTTTGATCCCTGAAAAAGCAAAGAATCCTAGAATCTTCGGATTAAACATCCAAAGACCAAGCAGGTTGATATTCTATATTTATTGTCATGCTGAGGGTTGGAGGAGGAGGAGTAGGACCCAAAATGCAGATACTCAGAACGACTCGGAGCAGAAGAGGATGTAACATTAGACATCTTTATTAAGATGATGAGTCCAAAAAAAAAAAAAAAAAAACCAAATAGGGCACAAAGCCAAACATTTCTAGGAGGGCAGGGCCAACAAAAACCTAGTAGGGCCGAAGCCAAAAATCCTAGCGACCTATGGGGGGAGGACCAAACAACACTGACATGAAACAATTAACCAACACCACACTGGGACGCAGCCAGAGCTAAATACACTGGGGCAGGATGATTGGGAGATGAGCTGCAGGTGTGTGGGGAGAGAAACCTAGTGAAATCAATTTACTAATCAGGGAGAGGAAAGTGAGCTGAGGAGGGGAAAATAACATGACCTAAGGGCTGCAAACAAGGGGAAACATGAGGAACACAAGGAGACACACAAGGGGATCCTAGAGGGGGATGGAGAACACAAGGAGACACATGTGGGAGACGCAGACGCAGACCATGACATTTATATAGAATATCACATCTTTAATAAGTAAAGGTAATACATTAAGCTTAAAAGCAACAATATTTAACCCTACAGTTATAACTGTGATGATTATGGCTTACAGTTTATGAAAACCCCAAATTTAAGATCTAATTCAATTCTGGGCTTAAAGTGTCTCTCTAATCAGCTAATTTATCCAAAAGGCCTGTAAAGGGTTCCTGGGGCCTCATTTATCAAGCTTGCTTACGCACAAAACGGGGTCGGAAAACTGCATAAGCAATTTTCCACGCAAACTTTGGGATTTATGAAAGAAAACTTTTCAGAAAAATGTGTGCAACTTTAAGTTGACTAAGGACCTTGCTTACACACATTTTGGACATGGAGAGCACCTGCAGTGCTGCTGCTGAGAAAGATAAAATTATGAAATCACTTTTTTCACATTATCACTTGTACTGCTTCGTTTTCACACAGAACAAGACCCCCACATGCACACACACACACACACACACACACACACACACACACACACACACACACACACACACACACACACACACACACACACTCCTTCGAAAGGCTAGGAAACAAATAACCTAACGTTACAGGCCTCTAATAAAGAGTAGCTTTTATGACTGGAAACTGTCCTTTGAACAAAGTGACTGTCTGGTGCGCTGTGGAGCTGGGGTTTGCAGACAAACAAGGAAGAGGACAAGGACAGCAAACTGTGGATCTATCTGGCAATCATTCCTAGTCTGGGTATTCTCAGTGCATCCTGGACCATGATGGCTTTAACATTCTTCTTTAATGTTTTCTTTTTGTTCAGCAAAGATATGACTGAAAAGTCTTGTTCAAAACATTACGAGACATTTTAGGTCATTTGTGGTCAATTGTTTTGGCCAAAAAACACTATGGAGACTTAGGAGTGAAGGGTCAAACCTCCATTCATGAGATGGGAGGACAACATCCTTCCTAAAGTACTGAAGTGTTCCAGACTTTTTCTCCGAGGGACTGTGTTGTTCTGTGAAATTTATTTCTAGTAATGGTAAATGGCCTGCATTCGCACATCTTCTACAACCCCCAAGGCGCTTCACAACACAATCAGTCACTCACTCATTCATACTCTGGTGGAGATGAGCTACGATGTAGCCACAGCTTCCCTGGGATGCAGTGACAGAGGCGAGACCTACCATACACTGGTGCCACCAGCCCTGCTAACCACCACCAGCAGGCAAGGTGACTTTAGTGTCTTGCCCAAGGACCCAACAGCAGCATTCTCTGATGGGAGCCGGGATCAAACCTGCAACCTTCCGATTGCTGGACAACCCGCTCTGCCTCCTGAGCTACTTCTGTAGTTACCAGAAAGTAGCTCTCGGTTATACATACATATTTCACTTATCAAGACAGAATGAAATCCAGTGTTCAAATAACCATGCCATAACATTTATGCCATGTTCTGGGGGGAGGTGTCTAACCCAAGACATGCTGAATCAAACCTGAGACACAGAAGGATGAGAAAAAATAAGATTTTATTTTGAAAACGAGAACTAAAGGCGCACTGGAATTTCCAGCGGAACGGGAACGGGAATCTGGAGGGGAGAGCAGAATGAGGTGAGTCCTGAGGAGTAAGTCTAAACTGGAAGGGGCAGAGTAAAGCCTTACTGGGTTGTGTGGGAATAGGGCTGAGGGGAAGGTAGTGAGCCGGGTGTATCCAAAGGGAGTTCCAGAGCTGGAGAGGGAGCATGGGAGTGAGCGAGAGAGAGAGCGGGTCAGTCAGGATGAATGGACGAACGTAGCAGAGCGAATCCGGAGTCCTATGGAGTTGTGGTGAGAAAAATCCTGATGTGTCAAGACCTGAGGTGAGTGAGCAAAAATACAAAATCACACAAATCCAAAGAGTACGAGAGTATCCAAAAGACCTGATGTCAAGACGAGGGCTGGACACTACCAAACAGTAGCAACCATCCGGCGTCGAGCTGTGTTATCCATCCATCTTAAACAGTAGACCTGCTGATTGCTGACCAGGTGCAGCTGTAGCTCCCTCTCCTGCAAACACACACTCAGAGATAGGTTGGTGAGAAGGAGTACTCACCCCAGCTCATGACAATTTATCAAATATGTCCTAATTAACATTTCAGTATCAGATATTTAGCTTGTCGGGTGTGAGAGTGTCAACACTCCAGCACAAGCCTGACTTTGTCACTCATGAATTTCTAATGGATTTTCAACACGATAACTAAGGCTTGTAAAGTCGAGTTTGATTTATGATAATACCTCTCATGATCTGACTTCAGGTTAAACTATGTGGGACGTTCACTCCTGGGAAGCTTTGTAACTGCCCTCAGCATTTTTCACTTGGAAATTATCTCTCTTCACTTGAACGAACAGAACGAACATACAAAAGATGTATGTGTGCAGCAAAATATCTCCTGAACCACAGGAAATGGATGCATATCTGCCTCTGATTAGCTCTGGCATAAACCCAAAACAAAATGGTCATCACAATCAATGGACCATAGCAAACACAAAAAAGGTATGAGTCAGCAAATTATTCTGAAGTTTAACTAAATGTCCAAAAATCTCGAAACGTATCGACTTTTGACATGTGGACACATCAAACACAGCTTACTGCAGTAACATGCCTAAATGCTGCTAGAAATGAACGGATCATGTGAAATTCGGTTGGAATATGTGTGGTTTTGTGTTTCATTATTGTTTTTAAGTATTTATTACTGCTTTAATTATCAAATTTTTTAGTTTTTATTTGTGTATTTTATTATTAATATTGTATTAGTAAATGGATGAGCCACCGACTGTAGGGCCCTTCCTTTTTGCTGTACTTTTATGACAATGACAAATAAAGGAGAAATAAAGAAACCAAACCTGTTCAACCACAGTTATTCTTTCATAGTCTTTTTCTGTAGTTACAGAATGGCTATAACTCCATCTTTTCTACAGATGTTAAACTAAATGTTTGTGGTTTTAATACCAAATATTCATCCCCAAATTATAAATCATGTGTCTAAAACTTAGCAACATCTTTGCTCAAATCTTTTGCCGTTAACCACTGGTGTCAGTCTTGCAGGATGGGGCGACGATGACAGAGGAGTTAAGCGCCCACCCCATAACTAGAGAATTGCAGGTTCAAGCCCAGCCCACTGTTGCAATTGTAGTGTCCTTGGGCAAGACATGTAAAGCTATAATTACAAATCTGCTAAAGACGCGAGTTCTAAACTTTTTTTCATGCCTCTTAACAACATTGCAACATAGTATAGTTATAAATATATTGTGGAGAAAATAAACTAAGTGGTCCTCTCGACATTGTCTAAAAACCTTGATAACGTGGGTCGGCCCGAAGACGTCTGTCTCACCCAAGGGGGAACCCTACAGACCCAGACCTGAACAAACATGGAAGTGACAAATTTGCATTTGCAACAACATCCACTAGGAGCTGGCAGTGGCACCAGACACGAGCAGATTCTTATTGACGCTTATGTTAAAAATGCCAACTTCCCAGCAGAAACAAAGATATTTACAGCCTGTTTAAAATTTATATTTTAGGTTTAATAGACTTACAGTCATGACTGGGGTGAATGTTTTGTAACTCTTCTGTTTAAGTGTAATTAAATATTTGAAATTTTGAATAATTAGATTAGATAAATAAGGGGCGTTGCAGTATATGCATGAAATTCTGAAAGAATCATTAATAAACATGCAGATTTCTTCACTCATTGGTCTCAAATTAAAACCCCAGCCATATTCTATTCCTCACATCTATTGTATTGCATATTGTTTTTAAATACATCAAACAAGAGTCTTGCTGTCACATAAATGCCTCTCAGCAGGTGCAAAAGTGGGAGATGTCAGTCATGTACAACATAACACAAATCAGCCTTCAGTCAAATGCCCACTCACTCAAACCTATTTGATGGCTGTGTAGAGATATGTTTGATGGTCCACTAATGTCTAGAGGTCCTTCGTGTTTTATCATAAAAGCTACGGTATTTACGTAACCCTCTGAAACTAAAAATTACTGAGATGTGGACATTACATTAAATAAACATGTAACCAAAAAGAAGATATGTGTGTAATAAACAATGACAAAGTCTCAAAAAGGGTTTCACCCGCTGGACATTTTTTAAATCCAGGTTTTCATTTGTCAGGAATTAAAACATGTCCTTAGAATTCCCCAAAATATCTTCTTATTCCTTCAAAATTCTCTCTGATTTCTTGCATTTAAAGTTCTTTAATAAGCAGTTCAGTCCCTGACTGAATTGCATCTGAGAACATATCAGAGATTAACTTTTGGATGGACTTCATCATGGCCTCTGATGTAGGTTTTAGGGGTACTGCGTAGCCCCACCTTCCCCGTGTAAAAAGAAAGAAACATTTAATTTCCCATGATCCCATCTTAATTAACACAAGCAGTAAACCTGAGCATGTGAAAACTAAACTGCATGATCTCTCATCTTTATAAGACTTCAGTACCTGAATGGGTGCTCCACACAAACCTGCACACGTCCCCTGTGGATTGTCCAGTGCCATGACCCATGAGACCAAAGACGATTATCATTATGATTTCCAGAAACTTCTCTCTGAAATAAAACTGAGACAGAATAATTGCACATTTGATTAGGAAGTGGAGACTAATTTTATTTCATCTCAGCTAGACTTATTAGCTCTGAAGGTGATTCAGGCATTCATTTATTCTCTATGTGACTTCCCCAGTATTATAGCTGTGTTTCCTCGGGTGTCAACCTGCGTCAGCTTCAAAAAGTAAGAAAAATATGTAAGAAGTTGGCTGCAGGGTGGCGCAGTAGCACTGTAGCCCCTCCACAAGAAAGTTGCAGGTTTAAAGGTCAGCTTCACTGAAAAACCTTTTTTAATTTTGATTTCTGAAAATAATCAGTCACTATGAGTTTGTCATGCAGACTGAACATTAAAATAGTCTCCTACATTAGCTTCTGATAGAAATAGATAGAGAAACTCCGGGAATTGAAAATCCTGACAGATCCATGTCACTTAACATTCATGGACCATCTTGACTGGTAACGGGAAAGGTTGTTGTTGGTCTAGCGCAGTGGTTCCCAAACTTATTTAGCCGCGCACCCCCTTCTGTGTCCCGACCATGTCAATGCACCCCCCAGCCCCACATCAGGACATGGCTATATATATATATATATATATATATATATATATATATATATATATATATATATATATATATATATATCCCTATAGCCATATATATAAATATATATATCAGACGTCACGCTAAACAGTCACTCGACAGACAGGGTTAAAAAAATATGATCGACCTTTTTCCCCATCACTTTCATTTTTATGTTTATGTATTATGTATTTTTGAAATAGTAATTTATAAACATTCAATACCATTACAATTTCCTTTGATTTAATTTTTAATCAATATTTAGAGTGCCCAGGTAGCACATAAACAATGCAGTCTAACGGTTTTCTTTAGGAACGTTTACCCTGTGGCCAGAGCGCTCTCCTTCCTTCTGTTCTGCGTAAACCTGAGCTGATCACCTACTTGTGCGTAATCAAATGTCGATAGGGGAAAATATGGAAAAGATATAGCCATGAGGTTCACTTTTGCCTCAGACCGACTTATTGCTGTTTTATGGTGTGGCTGAATCAGCGATCCGCTGCCACGCAGACTGGAATAACAAATGCTGCAGTAACATGAGTCGTGGTCAGGTTCATGAGGAATCACTGGCTGGAGCGGACTCGAATTTCATACGTCATCCCAAAATAGAAGCTAATATCTTAATTTGATCTTGAATGAAAAATGTTATAAAACCTCTTAAAAGTTTTTATCACGGAGGAGGCAGCGCTCATCTCTGCCTTCAGTCTGACGGCACAGCGCAGCGTGCGCTTGTTGAATCAGTATGTGTGTGTGTGTGTGTGTGTGTGTGTGTGTGTGTGTGTGTATGTGTGTGTGTGTGGGACAGCTCCATGAGCCGCTCCAGTCACCGCGTCTCGTTATTGGCACTATTTAAACCAATGTTGTAAAACTACTTCTGCCCAGCCCAGATGTGCTCACATGTGCACCCGTGAGCCGTGGTTCCGCTGGAACGCGTCTGACCTCTGACAGACGCACTCTGAACTTCAGCTCTCCAGCGCGCTGTTAATAGCCTGACACGTTTAGAATGCTGCCCCACAGTCAGTGTGCTAACATAATAATATAATAATGCTAAAATGCTCAGATGGGAATCATTTCATTTATTTTGTTACATCCATAATGTTCTGTGTGTGAGGTTTACAACGTCAGAACACCTGCATGAGACAGGGTGTTAATTACAATCTGCCAGAATGACTCACCACCTTCAGATTTCTCCAACACCGATAAAAATGATCAAATACGGAACATATCGGCGTGCGCAGGCCAGAGCGCTGAAGCTCGGCGCATTATTATTATGAAGCTAGGGCACATGCGGAGGACACACACACACACATACACAAGCAAAATATACTTGTTTTCAATTACATTTATTGGGCCCACCTACTTTTTCTTAGGCCCGCCCACAAATGAGTTTCTGGCTACGCTAATGGTGACATATGACAGACTTCTCTGAGCTCCACAGCCATTACACTTTTCACCTCGCGCACCCCCTAGCGGCAGCTTGCGCACCCCCAGGGGTGCGCGCACCACACTTGGGGAATCCCTGGTCTAGCGTGCAGAAAACAGCAGAGGGTCTCAGCTAGTAGAAGCTAACCATTAGCATTAGCAACTCCACCACACAGCATAACTCCTTCAGGCTTGTGTTGTTTATGGCAATAAAATATCAATGTTGCAGAGCAAATGAAGTCAGTGGTAGAGGCTCATTGCTGTTATCCAGTCAGAGGCAAGATGTCCAAATATATGGAAATAAAAGTTCACATCTGAAGCCAACTCTGATTTGGCTCACTTCTACTTCCTGAAACAGGTATACTGGAGCTTTTTTACACAGACTACAACTTACAAGGTATTCATTCCTACTAGAGACCACTGCAAATGTATTACAAATGACAAAAGTTGATATTTAAAGTTCCAATAGCAAATCTCGAAAGCAAGCTATAGCTTTTTGTTTCATGTCTCTCAACAACAGTCTAACAGTATAGCTATAAATATGTTGTTTAAATTAAAGAAAATTGAACTAAGTGGTTCTCAGGGCATAACATAACACGGCTCGGACTGAAAGTCTGGTTTTTGGTCTCACCAAACCACCACACTTCCCTGGGTCGTCCACTCATTACGCACTTGTGCATTTGGCAACAGAACAGCAGTGGTCTGAGAAGTTTATCGCTGATTAATATCAGAGAAGGAGAAACAGCCAGCTGCTACCACTTCACCTATAGGACAAACTACCAGAGTACCCAAAAAATAAAAATAAAAAACACCATTTGAAGTCATGGACGACAAAAAGCTTTTGGAATGGCATTTAGTCCTCCGAGGAAAAAGAACCACTTAATAAATTTTTCTTCAATCTCCACAACATGGTAATGTTATGATTCGCCCCTTTTTGTGTTTGTGTTTAACTTTTTCTCTGTTGTTTTTGTTCAGGTCAGCTGCAGCTCCTCTCAGGAATCCTCCCCTTCCCTGTGAACCTCCTGGAGTGCTGCAGCTGAACCACATCATCTTGATTGCCCTCACCCTATTTCAGGCCACTGCTGCCAGTCATCAGTGTGGAGTTGTCTTTGCTGAGTTGTACTTGTATGGATTGAGTTTGGTTTTGGTTTTTGGTTCCCACAGTCAGTGGAGGAAGTTTTGTTTATTAAATCTTTTTTGAACTCTGGATAAAGGATCTTTATTCCTGCAAATGGGTTACTGCAGAGGCAAACCGTGACATTACAACTCCACCAAGATGTCTGACCCAGCAGGAAGAACCCAGAGACAAGACCCTTCCTTACCTGCCTCTGGTGAGGGTGCTGCAGGAGAAGCCAGCCTTCCTGTTCTGACCCAGGAGCTCCGCAGCTGCATGTCAGGGTTGCAGCAGTTGCATGGACGTGTAGCCAGACTGGAGCAAGCGCCTGCTCCCCCTCGACAGGTTCGTTTGGGTCGTCCTGAAACTTTTTCTGGTACCGCAGAGGATTGTCGACCATTCCTCACCTCCTGCCGGCTCCATTTTGACTTTAATCCAAGCGAATTCCCCTCGGAGCAGAGCAAGGTGGCTTTTGCCTTGAGTTTCCTGACGGGCAGAGCCAAGAGGTGGGGGCTGGCTGAGTGGGATCGTGGAGCGGAGGTGGTTCGTTCCTTCCGGGCCTTTTCCACTCAACTCCTCGTGGTGTTTGATCCCTCAACACCGCACCGCGCGGCTGCTTCTGAGCTGCTCCGGCTCAAACAAGGAGATGACAGCGTGGCGTCCTATGCAGTACAGTTCCGGACGCTGGCGGCAAGCTCCCGCTGGCCTGATGATGCACTGGTCGACGTCTTCCTTCAGGGGCTCTCCAGCGAGCTCAAGGACGAGCTAGCCGCGAGGGAGGTTCCTGAGGAGCTGGAGGATCTTATCGATCTGGCTGTACGCATCGATCGGCGGAGGATGGAGCGCCTTCATGATGAACTCCGCCCACTGACTTCTTCACCTTGTCCTCACCCGATTTCTGTGAGTGTTTCTCACCTGGGCAGTGACGCCCCGCCCTCGGAGCCCATGCAGCTAGCGGGTCGGGTGTCATCCTTTTCTCCGCCCTCACGACCGCCCACCAGTGTGCGGTTGACATATGGGACGAAACACGGTGAATATGACACCCTTATTGACTCCGGCTCTGATGGGGATCTGATGTCCCAGGCAGTGGTAAGCGAACTTTTGATTCCAGTCGAGGAGGTGTTTCCTGCATTGTCCATCCATGCTGTAAATGGTTCCCTTATCCACAAGGTGACTGCACGCACTGTTCCTGTCACTGTGACGGTCTCTGGGAACCACACAGAGCGGATGTGTTTTTTTGTGGTTGACTCTTTAGTGCCTCATGTGATCCTGGGTTACCCCTGGCTAAGCAAACACTGTCCCCATATTGACTGGGTTTCTGGCCGCGTGTTGACGTGGAGTCCTTTTTGTTTATTGAACTGTTTGTCTGCTGCTCCTGTTCGCCCTGTTTCTAGCCAGCCTCCCTTGGAACCACCTGACATCAGTAATGTTCCCCCCGAATATACAGACTTGGCTGCGGTGTTCAGTAAGGTTCATGCTAAGAACCTGCCCCCTCACCGTCCTTACGACTGTGCTGTGGACCTCCTTCCTGGTGCTCAACCTCCTAAAGGCCGTCTCTATCCTCTGTCCATCCCTGAGACAACAGCCATGGAGGAATACATTCAGGAGGGCTTACAGGCAGGCATTATTCGGCCATCCTCATCACCTGCGGGGGCAGGGTTTTTCTTTGTGGGCAAGAAGGATGGGGGTTTACGGCCGTGTATTGACTACAGGGGTCTGAATAGCGTCACGGTTCGTAACACTTACCCCCTGCCTCTCTTGCAGTCTGCCTTTGACCAGATTAGAGGGGCTCGGGTGTTCACTAAGCTGGATCTACGGAACGCTTATCATCTGGTGCGCATACGGGAGGGGGATGAGTGGAAAACTGCCTTCAACACCCCGTGCGGCCATTTTGAATACCTGGTGATGCCTTTTGGACTGACAAACGCACCAGCTGTTTTTCAGTGTTTTATTAATGATGTGTTGAAGGACATGATTAACAGATTTGTGTACGTCTATCTGGATGATATTTAAATTTTCTCCCCAGACCGTAAAACACATGTGCAGCACGTCAGGGCCGTTCTGCAGCGCCTACTTGAGAACCAGCTCTTCTGTAAGGCTGAAAAGTGTGAGTTTCACACCACCAAGACTAAGTTCTTGGGGCATGTGATCACGCCTGGAGAGGTACAGATGGACTATGACAAGGTCAAAGCGGTTCTCGAGTGGCCTACACCTACTGGTCGGAAGCAGCTTCAACGCTTCCTGGGGTTCGCCAACTTCTACAGGCGCTTCATCAGAGGTTTCAGTGGCGTGGCTGCACCCCTCCACAGACTCACCTCGGCTAAGGTACGTTTTGTCTGGGACACTGCTGCCGACATGGCCTTTGCCAAGCTCAAAAGACGGTTCTCTGCGGCCCCTATCCTGACCCAGCCTGACACCTCCAAGCAATTCATTGTGGAGGTTGATGCGTCTGAGTCAGGGGTGGGTGCTGTGCTGTCACAGAGAGCATCTGATAATAAAGTACATCCCTGCGCGTATTTCTCCTGCAAGCTCACTCCTGCAGAGAGAAATTACGACATAGGGAACAGAGAGTTGCTAGCTGTTAAGCTAGCACTCGAAGAATGGCGCCACTGGTTGGAGGGTGCTGAGCAGCCGTTTTTGGTGTGGACCGACCATAAGAACTTGGAGTATGTACGGACTGCCAAGCGCCTTAACCCCCGCCAAGCACGGTGGGCTCTGTTTTTTGACAGGTTTAACTTCAACCTCTCCTTCCGTCCGGGCAGTAAGAACATTAAACCTGATGCCCTGTCCCGCCAGTACCAGCAGGAGGGTGAGGCTTTGGAGTCAGTGTCCACGTTCATCGTGCCGCCCAACTTGGTCCTTGGGGTCTCTCGTTGGTCCTTGGAGCGCAGGATCAATGCTGCAGTCCGAGACCCCACTACCATTCCGTCTGGATGCCCCCCGCACTGTTTGTTTGTTCCCCCAGGTTTTCGCCCGGCGGTGTTGAAATGGGGGCATTCATCACGCCTGGCCTGCCATCCTGGGGTAACCAGGACTGCCTTCCTGGTAGCGCAGCGGTTCTGGTGGCCTACGGTGTCGTCTGACGTTCGAGCTTTTGTCTCCTCTTGCCCAGTGTGTGCCAGCGTCAAGTCACCCAGAACTCTTCCGGCTGGACTCCTGCAACCTCTACCTGTTCCCTCCAGACCTTGGTCCCACATTGCAATGGACTTCATCACTGGACTACCCAACTCTAAGGGTAAGACTGTGATCCTGACTGTAGTGGACAGGTTCTCAAAGATGGTGCATGCTATACCCCTGCAGAGATTGCCATCGGCTCAGCAACTGGCGGAGGTGGTGGTGCGGCATGTTTTTCGGCTGCACGGACTTCCGGAGAACATCACCTCGGATCGAGGACCCCAGTTTGTTGCAGCTTTTTGGAAGGAGTTCTGCAGACTCCTTGGAATAACGGTCAGTCTGAGCTCTGGTTTCCACCCTCAGACAAATGGTCAAGTAGAGCGCTTTAACCAGGATCTGGAGACCACCCTGCGTGCTATGTGCCTGAAGAACCCCCAGACTTGGTCCTCTCAACTCCCCTGGGCTGAGTATTCGCACAACACCCTGGTTAATTCTACTGGCTTCTCCCCCTTCCAGGCTGCCTACGGGTACCAACCGCCTCTCTTCCCCCATCAGGAGAGGTCGGCTTCCACCTCCGGTCCTGCAGCATTCGTGAGGCGCTGCCGTCGTACATGGACTGAGTACCATTCCCGACTGGTTCGGAACCAGGAACGGTTCACCTCCGTGGCTAACCGCCGGAGGTCTGCTGCTCCGGAGTACAAGGTGGGTGACAGGGTTTGGCTCTCTTCGGCTGATCTGCCACTGAAGGGGGGTGCCAGGAAGATGCGGCCCCGATTCATCGGACCCTTCCCCATCACCAAGGTCATCAACCCAGTAGCTGTCAGGTTGGAGCTCCCTCGGGCACTGGGAGTCCACCCTGTGTTCCATGTGAGCAAGCTGAAGCCTGAGAAACTCTGTCCCCTGCAGACGCCACCTGCGGTCCCTCCAGCTCCCCGCATTGTGGATGGCGGTCCTGTCTACAGCGTGAATAAGCTCTTGGCCTCGAGGAGAGTGGGCAGGGGTGTCCAATACCTCGTGGACTGGGTGGGTTACGGCCCGGCGGACAGGCAATGGGTCCCAGAACGCCACATCCTCAGCCGTGATCTGATCGATCAGTTTCACCGGGAACACCCCACCCAGCCGAGACGTCTGTCTGGGAGCCGGACTTTGTGAGGGGGGTTATGTTATGATTCGCCCCTTTTTGTGTTTGTGTTTAACTTTTTCTCTGTTGTTTTTGTTCAGGTCAGCTGCAGCTCCTCTCAGGAATCCTCCCCTTCCCTGTGAACCTCCTGGAGTGCTGCAGCTGAACCACATCATCTTGATTGCCCTCACCCTATTTCAGGCCACTGCTGCCAGTCATCAGTGTGGAGTTGTCTTTGCTGAGTTGTACTTGTATGGATTGAGTTTGGTTTTGGTTTTTGGTTCCCACAGTCAGTGGAGGAAGTTTTGTTTATTAAATCTTTTTTGAACTCTGGATAAAGGATCTTTATTCCTGCAAATGGGTTACTGCAGAGGCAAACCGTGACAGGTAAAGGGCCTGCATTTGTACAGCGCCTTCTTAGGGTTTTACAACCCCCCCAAGGCGCTTCACAACACAATTAGTCATTCACACACGCATTAACACGCTGGTGGGGATGAGCTACTACGTAGCCACAGCTTCCCTGGGGCGCACTGACAGAGGCGAGGCTGCTGAACTCTGGCACCACTGGTCCTTCGGACCACCACCAGCAGGTCAGGTGGGTTATGTGTCTTGCCCAAGGACACAACAGCAGCATTCTCTGGCCCAGAGTCGGGATTGAACCTGCAACCTTACAATTACTGTACAACTCGCTCATTGCCTGAGCTACTGCCGTCCCAATATATTTACTCTCACTGGCCACTTTATTGGGTACACCTTGCTAGTGCCAGGTTGGATCCCCCTTTACCTTCAGAATTACCTTCATCCTTCGTGCTTAAAATTCAACAAGGTACTGGAAACATTGCTCAGATTTTGGTCCATATGGATACGATAGCATCACGCAGTTGCTGCAGATTTGTCGGATGCACATCCACGGTATGAATCTCCCGTTCCACCACATCCCAAAGATGCTCTATTGGATTGAGATCTGGTGACTGTGGAGGCCTTTTGAGTGCATTGAACCAATTATCATGTTCTAGAAACCAGTCTGAGATGAGTCAATCTTTATGACATGGAGCATTATCCTGCTGGAAGAAGACATCAGAAGAAGGGAATACTGTGGTCAAACTCAAACCAGTCTGGCCATTCTCCTCCTACCTCTGGCATCAACAAGACATTTCGCCCACAGAACTGACGCTCACTGGATGTTTTCCCTTTTTCGGACCATTCTCTGTAAATCCATAACTTTGATTTTTTTGTGATATGGCCCCATTAATGAAGTTCACTGATGTTTTTTCATTGCTGAGCTAGTTCCTTCATCTGTCATTCGAAGGCTCAGAGTGCAGCTGGTTTCTGCCAAGTCAAATGGTGTAAACAAGCTCACTTTGCTAAATGGTTATGAAAGTTTTAAGCTGAGCCTCACTTTGACTTCAAATACAAAACTCCACATAAAATTATCCTAAAGGATCTTTGTGTACATCTTATTATTATTTTTTTTTTTTTTACCAGAATATACAGAAAAATACATAAAAAAACTGTTTTCAGCTTAACTGGCTGTAAATACCCAAAGTTTCAAGGACCTTTATCTTGATTTTATGATGCATGTAAAATACAGATAACGCGGAGCAATACAACAAGAACAAAACAGTTCAGGGAATTTGTTAGAAACGTTTCTATGGGAGAGGCTGTAAAGTTTAACATCTCTGACCTTTTACATGCACAAAACAAAAAGACGATTATGACTCAGAATGAATATGAGGATGTTTAGAGAACCCTGCATTGAGCTCATGTTTAATTACTAAGTTTTACTGAATTCATTCTGTTTAACAACACTTTTGTTTCTTCAAAGCATTTTATTTCCTTCAGATTTATACGTGCGTTCAAACTTGTTACAAAGGAGCATTTGTATGTAAGGCCAAGAGTCTGCCGGCGACCTCCATAACGGAGACAAGAAACAACCGAAGCTTTATGAACGTTTTAAGCAGTTAACTAATTAAGCTTTCACACAGCAGAATTTGATATAAAAAAGGATAGTTCAAATATTTTGTGTGTTTTTTAATCTCTATTAACTATTTCCTAAAAGGATTATTTCTTCGTTTTTATTGGAGTAGAATTTGAATCAATGCAAAACAACAAACTTGAAAATCCACTTAAAATTCAAGGCGCACACAGGCATTTCTTTAAAGTCTTAAGGCTTTGTCTAAGCCTTGGGCCTTTGAGCACCACTAAAATGTTCTTAGGTTTCCTCTTGAAAGCAAAGCCAATAATGGTTGTGCATGTAACTGAACATGATCAAGTGTTGAAGACTGTATGGGTCTGAGCCTTCAGTATCCACCTTTCAGTACTTTCTGAAGCTTCTGTCCTATTTGTCATTAAGCCAACCGATCTGTGTGAGATTCTGAACCAGAGTTTGTAATTCGGAATTAATCAGACGTTGCATTAGCCTGGCAAGCCAGACTAAATAAATGTATTATTTATTATTTGCAAAGTAAGAATTTGGTCTAGTTCACTAGGCTAACGTTGCATGACAGCAGAATCGCTTCTCCCTCATTATAGCTGCTACTTACCACGTGGTTAGATTTATAGCGGTTTCCCCCACATTTAATGCTCCTTCTGTCATCCTGGAAAAAGGATGTGAAGCTCGCTAAACTCAGAGCCATTTTCTTCTTCACTGTATCTGGTTTGATGACATAAATTTCGTGAGACGAACATTTGTAGTCCGTTACATCTTATCACAAAGATCTAAAATAACTTTTGCTGCCATTCGAAAATAAGCGCTTTCTTCGTATCAAAATGTCTCTTTAAAATCCACAGACATCATATTTTAAATCCATGACACATAATAAACGGAATAAGAAAAGAACTTTAATCGGACGTGGTCCCGATGTATATGCACGTAACAGGCTCCCCATTCACTTCTTTTTAATACGTGCTCCAGAACCAGAAGAGAAAGTCAAAACCAAAGACACACAGATCTCAGCAGACTAAACAAATCAATCCCTGCATGGTGTCTATTGCATTTTTTGGACTTTCTTCTTTGAAAACTTTCAATGACATAATCTTTTTTTTAATCTCTTGATATTTCTTTTTTTATTGCATATTCTAAAATAAAATCTATATTTATATTGAAAATGTATATTTCAATGCCAGTTTCTTGAGTTATGTTCTCTAGTTCTTGAAGATTTTAGTTTAAAATAAACCTCTGGTATTGTTCCTATATATATATATATATATATATATATATATATATATATATATATATATATTTATATATATCCATCTGTCATGTGCAGCATATAGCATACAGAGGCACTCATCATGGCTGCAGAGGAACAGGCCCTGAACACCAAAGCAACAGAGATCTACCACATCAGTGCCCAATTTACATATGTGTATAGCATTTAATGAAATGGCTTTCTTCCCCACGGTTTCACATTTCAAGGATAACCCTGCAAACATGTTCCAAACACAGATGCAGCTTACAAAAGAAATCGTTTATTATGTTTCCTTTGTAGCGATAATATTTTTTCCACATTATTGTTCGGATGAGATATAATCAGAAATCAGCTTATAAACATCAATATATATTTATAACTTTGTTTCTTTTCCATCAATGCCCATCTGATTCAACAGGAAGTTATTATTAAACTCATAGTAAAAAGAAGCATTATTAATAATGTCATTACTCCCACAGAGATGCTGATTGCAGCAATGAAAGATGATTGTAGGAAAATGAGACCCTGATACAACCAGAGAAAAAGAATTAGAGAAAATTACATTAAAGGTCGGTGCTGCCTTTGCTTCTTTCTAAAGCCAGTAAAAATGAAACATATCGATCTCTCTGATCACTCATTCAATTCTGGAGGGTTCTGTTCAGCATTTGAAATCCTGCCTCTTCTTCACTTACCTCTTTATAAAAACGAACAAACATTTTTTTCTGAAAAACATATATTCAGTACTTATTGAGAAAGGAGGGAATAATCAGACCTGACTCTACATGGAGGTTTGTCTACGTTTAACCGGTCAACAACATCACGCTAAAAAATCTAAAAGTTGTTACAGAGAGCACCATTCAGCTGGCTGAGGAACAGATCAACAAGACTCTGCAGGATATGGAGATGTTTTGTGTGTTTACTGGTATTTACGCAAATTCAAATTCACTTTATTAATCCCAGAGGGAAATTATGAATTATGAATATTTTTGTTTTGTTGTAGCTCCTTACCTCCAGAAAAGACCAGCTAAATGCAGCTCTGGTGTCAGCACAAAAGTCTTCTGGTTGAGTTCGGGTAATGAAACACCAAAAAGGGTCAGAGCTGAAATTCAGTTCTACTCTGATGCCTAATCATGAATCATTCAGACGTCTCAGGTCTTCTGCAACGAACGTTCTCAGAGTCATAACTAAGATGTTGCAGCAGCTTCCAGGTTTTCATGCTCAACAACTCCCAGGAAACCTTACTATAGATTTTTGTTTAGTATATTTGACTTCTTTTAGGTTTTAGGTAAACTACCTAGACTAGATTTGTTGAAATATTCAGTGTAAACTCTATAAAACATGAGTGCAAATGAAAAAGCTTTAGTTGCTCTCAGCGTATTGGATCTCCACTTTATCCCTGCCTCGGGTCATCCTTGTGTTTGAAAATGAAAAGTGAGTTTCTGTAAATGAAGTTGTAAAAATAAACATTTCAGTCTTTTTGCAGCCTAAATAAATGAGCTAGTTGAGTGGACACAAAGGCCTGCAGAGTAAATCCCACTGTATGTTTCATCACTATCTTCTTGTATTTCTCTGGGTTAAAACTGCATTAAGGTGTCTGGGAGATCTGTCAGGCTGTATTTGAAGAATGATTTCTGGGTTATAGCATCTGTAAAATTGTTGCAGATTTAATAATTTTGTCGTTTCAATATATTACCATTACCATTAAACCGTATATTACCATTAAAATAATAGCATTGGATCTCCATGTTAACTTGCAATTCATCAGATGAGTAAACTGCACTCCTGTTACCTTCTACTGTAGGTATGAACACCCTCACCACAACCACACACACACACACACACACACACACACACACACACACACACACACACACACACACGCATACACACGCACGCACGCACGCACGCACGCACACACACACACACACACCCGCCAGCCTTTTCTTCTAAAGACAGTGGGTGGACAGACGACCCCGGTACGATTCGAGCTCAGGTTATTGGTTGGTTCTCGCCTGCTCAAGGTCTCAGAGGAGGCAGGTCTGACCCTGGACTATGAGAGCTGGATGAGTGTCATTGGCCTGGAGATTTATTAGCAAAGTATTAAAAGAACATTTTCTATGTATTAATATGATAATAAAAACAGAAAATTAATATGCATACATATAAATAAATGTCCACCTTGCTCTTGGAAGAACTATTGCAATAGGGGAGGTGTGTGGGACCGGTTCATTGTGGAGGGTGTTTGTGTTTAGTTAGGTGGGGAATTACAATGTGGTTACATAGGCAAAGGAGGAAAGGCTCACATTTAAACTATTCTGCACTGAAAAAATGTTCCTTTTAATCTTTCTGGACACCAGCAGAATAAGTAGTTTTGTGTTTTTATTGCTATTTAAAACAATCTTTGATAAAGGCTAAAGTCTCCCTTTAGCCTTCATATGAGGATGGGGACAGCACAAGCATGTCATGGTCTGCGTCTCCCTCACGTGTCTCCTTGTGTTCTCCATCCCTCTCTAGGTTTCCCTCATGTGTCTCCTTGTGTTCCTCATGTGTCTCCTTGTCTGCATCCCTCCTCATGTGCCTCCTTGTGTTCCCCAGGCCACTCCAGGTTTTATCCCCTTAGGTGTTTCCCCCAGGTTTCAGCATCCCTGTGTGTCCCCAACCCCCTCCAGGCTCTCTAGATTTCCCTTACGTTTTTCCTTAGACACTTTTTATCATTAGTCTTCTGTTAAGTGTATTATCTAGTCTGTTTTCTCCCTCTAGTTCGTTTTGCTCCCTTCCCCATTTTTAGGTCTGGTTTTCCTCCCCTGCTCCGTTGTGCTCCTCCTGTGTTTATTAGTCTCACCTGTGCACAATTCCCTAATTACACAGCCGTTGTGTATATAACCCTGTCTGCATCACAGTGTGGTTGTTGGTCCATTGTTTGTGTCAGCGTTGTCTCGCACCCTCTCTAGGTATTTGGAATTTCTCTAGGTCTCTTGTTTTTTGATATTCCCAAGGTTTTGATTCTTGGATTTTTGGCTTCCAGCCCTTTGGATTTACCCCTAAATAAAGTATTTTTACGTTTTTCACTACTCCTGCTTTGTGTCATCCTGGGTCTGCATCTTGGGTCCTAACCTCCTCCAACTCACAGCGTGACAAAGCAAAAAGGTATTGTGCATTTGAAGCAGTTTGCTTGATTTCTTATTCACATGAATTTACTTTTTCCTTGGGTCTAATGTTCAGTTTCCATATCTTGACTCTAGCCCAGCTGCAGTTTGAGGAACACCTCCAGAAGCAGCAGGATAGAGGGCTATGCCTCCTCACCGGTGGACATCAGAACCACCAGATCAACAGCTTCTAGCATCGTGGTTAAGGGGCTCACCCCATGTCAGGCTAACTGTTCTTTTCGGGCATTTGGCAAACTTTAGCAACATGTTTTGTCTTATCTCATGATGCTGCACTGATTTACATTTCTGTAGAAAACATTGTACAAGGTGGATGTTGAGAACATGAAAGATTCACCAATAGAGAGCCATGATGCTTAACCAGCTACTTCTGCTTTCATCTATGGGAAAAAAAAACCTCCATCCAAGCAGTCCACACTGAGGAATCGAACTGTCCTGGACTAATTGATGGTAACCAAACAAAACGAGTTGCAGCTTCCCAAATAGTTTTCTTTCAGGATTGAATGTGAGGTCACAAAAAATACTGTAAAAATATTTTATTTTAATGGCTTGGGTTAAATTAGTGGTGTAAAGAACAAAAATAGGACTTGTTTGTTGTGTGATGCAAGACGAGATGCCATTTAAATATCTGAATTTAAGTGCATTTTTGTTTTGGCTGACTTTTAATGACATTGTGCTCCTAAAGCGACCCCAGAGGGTTAGGATGTGTTATTGTTTTAAATTAAATAATCCAGTTCAAATGTAATTAGATACGTGATGCTTCAAGGAAAAAATAAACAAATGTTTTTTTTAGGCATTTGTCAAACAAAATCTTCAATTTTACATCAGCTTGTGTGGAAAGTAACAGAAAAACCGAATTTTTTATAGAGCAAAGGTTGTTCGGGTGTGGGCATTATTCATACTTAATCATGCTTGCTCCTCTACATGTCGTAGTACATTTCTGTTTTCAGTAACAAAGCGGAGTTCAAGGGTCTGTGACTGCTTCTGAAGAGCGGAAACCCATCTTGTCAAGTAGGAGCTGATTTTCAAGGGTAAACGACAACAAGAAATTTTTTGAAGTGTTTCATTCAAACGATCTCCCTGAGTTTGTTAACCCTCTCAGGCTCAAAATAAGTTTTAATAAAAGGACGAACAACAAAGTCCTTCTGGGGTACTTCTGAACTAAAAAATGCTCATGAAATACGTATGTGGAGTAACCAGGTAGGTTTAAACTGCAAATCTGCAATGCCTGCCTCCAAAGGGTTACACGCTCAAACATAAATTCATGGTGCAGTGGTGAGAACTGGAAATGTAGTTTTATAAGGGATTTTTGGAGGTTGAGTCGTTTGACCAAAACACGTGTCTTTCTTTTCTAAAGAAATTGTCCAAATAATGCTGTCACAAAAACCAAACACAAGGTTCATGATTCACAGCAATGGCGAGCTCTGAAGGTGTTTGGTTTGCACCACAAGAGAGAGCCGAAAGGGCCACCAGGGACACAATTTTAATATATTTACATTCAAACCTGAGAACTCGCTCACTACAGAACACTCCAAAAAAATAGAGAATGGAGCACTCTGCTCATCATCCACTCACAAATTGGTGCTGCACGGCCGATGGACACTGACAATAAAAAAATTGGAGTTCTGGAGCACTCAGGTGAGCCAAGTTTTACTAGGTGCGAGTAAAACAAAGGAAAACTAATGTTTCTACACTGGATGTGTCTTCATCAGAGTTACAAAAAGTATCAGTTTATTTTGAAAGATAAGTTGATTCATAAAGCATTGATGTATTACTCTATCCATGACTCATAAAATGGACAAAATGTGTTACATTCACAATCACACAGACATACAATAGTACACTTTAGTTGATGTCATTGTGATGAGAAGATATTTCTTTTATGAATGTGTACAATAAGTCTGTTATTAATACTGGCACAAGTTTAAAACTGAAATTATAATCCTCTGTGAAGATTCAATTCAATTCAAAAATACTTTATTAATCCCAGAGGGAATAAAAAAATACATCCTGGCTTGGTTTGCTCTTCTGCTTTATTGAGGTCTCATCTTCGTTCCATGTAGTTTTGGATGGACTTGTTAAAAACTGCCAAGAAGAAATCTGCATCTTCCTTTGTGATGCACATGGGGGGTTTGATGCGAAAGGTCTTCAGGAGGGAAAAAAATAGAACAGGAGTGAAAATTATGCACTTGAGAGAAAAATCATTCCAGATGCCTTTTTCCTCTCTGACTTAACACAGGTCTTAAGCTTGGATAGTGTGGTAATTACAGCAAGGTAGGTTTAGTCTCATATGGTTCTGGGATGTTGTGGAGAAGAGAGCATGATGTTTTTAACAACCTAAAAGAAAAAATGTACACTAAATTACATTTTAAAGCTCAGTTCTTTTTTCCAACAGCCTCCCTTTCTGTCTCTTTGTGACGGCTATTCAAACCAGGCTGAATAAAAGTCAAATGTTAAGGAAATACTGCATTCAAAAACAACCAAGGCAAATGATTTTAAATGTAATATTTTAGGCTATACCTGTTTTCAAATGCCACCCACCTCCGAACCGAACATGATCAGAATTAAAGTGTGTATGAAATTAAATAGATCTTTTTTTGCTAACAGTTTTACCAGAAAAACCACAATGGCAGGTCGAAAGACCAGCCCGTCAGTCCAGAATCACGTTATTGTTGGAAGTCATTACCAGAGGATTGGCTTTGTGTAGATAATGAACAGAACAGAAATAAAGTGTGAAGGCAGCTACGTCGCACAGATCACGCAGAACTTTTTTCTTCTACAGAAGAAGCCTAATGCTCAATAAAGTTTCCTGATAGTAAAACCAGTCAGTGAGGCGGTAGCCGCCTCCAGAAAAGACTTCCTTGACATTTAAAATAAATTCATAAGGGAGCAAATATTTTTCATAGTACTGGTTCTCTTTGTATGGATGCAAGCGACAGATGGAGGCAGAAGGTGAGTGACGTTACCTGTCCATAGACTCCTCCTTTACCTATCAGGACTCCCATGTCTTTAACATCCTCAAAGATCTCAACCATGTCCTGATGGGACAGTGGGTCTCTGCTGACCTGTAGACAGATGAGACGGGACGCTGCAGTAAACAATGGCGGCCATGTTGATTAGGATAAATCACTCCTAGAATTTATGATAAACTGCTAATTTTCCTGAACGGCTGCACATTTCCAGCTTATATAAGATAGAAGAGACAATTTCACACAGAAGAACTCCTTACTATGCCACGAGTGAGCTTCAAGCTACAAAACATGTCCTAGAAAGATAATAAAGGAGTAAAGCACACACACTTCATTTATTATTATTATTTCAATTCAATTCAATTCAATAATTTATTTCACACAAAGCTTAAATATACAAACTTCAAATTAGAATATAAGCATTCAAATGAAATAGGGGGAGGAAGAAGAAAAAATCTACAAAATTATATAAATGTGGCTTCTAAAGCCTATGTTACGTTTAACGTCTCATTAATTCCCCTCTCAATGTTTCTTTTTCTTTTCTTTCTTTTTGTGTGCCCTGTCTGGCTGTGAAGCAAACAGAATTAATGTCTGAATGCTGGTGACAAGCCTTACAGATTTTCTCTCAGGTGGAGCATCAAAGCGTCTGCTTTTAATGTCACGCCTGATACTTAAAAGTTTATTGTTATTGTTTTTGAATGCTTTTTAATTCCGACCAGACACAGAGACAGAGGTGAAAGAGAAAGGAAAAGACAAAAGGTGTGTGTGTGTGTGTGTGTGGGGGGGGGGGTTCCACAAAAATAAACAATAATGAACAAGTATCTGCTTCTAGACCTGCAGAAAGAAGAAAAAAAACCAAAAAGACAAAAAAATAAAAATGGGACACAACAACAATACAAGAGGGTCAAGCTATCACTGCGTCAACTTGATGAAGAAATATGTAATCAACATTGTTTAACTGAACAATCACACGATAATAAATCACAGTGCATTAAGTGCCAACCACAGCCTTAAGACCTGTGTTGAACGTGCCCAAGTCCATACTTATGAGAGCACCATGTGAGCACCTGTGTGTGTACGCGTGCTTGTTTATGTAAGGTTTCTCTATAGGAGCGTCCAATAGAGAGTGTGAGGGGCCACAGATCACCCCCCAAAGATGTGCAGGAGATGGAGGGAGCTCCAAGTCCCAGAGATCCAGGAGCTGCCCCAGAGCACAGGAACTCCAGGGAGACTGCGACCAGAAAAGCCCCTGCCCCCGTCGAGAGGCGCAGAGGATCACCCCGGGGGGCCACAACCAGCAGCCGTCAGAGTCCCGGGAGATATCGGCGGCAAGCCCACAGGCCCGCCCGCAGCCTCCCACCCCCTAGCCGGCTGAGCCCGGGACCCAATGACCCGCGGGTGACCACCTCTGCCGGGGACCCAGCAGAGCCCAGGGACCCAGACCCTACCAGGCAGCCACCGGGCTGGGGCCTTTGACTCCTCCCTTCTCCTGGGACTTCTTTTGATGATGTAGATCTTCGTCTCCCCTCTCCCTGCCACACCTGGTGTGGAGTGCGGTGCCTTGGTCTACCTGGGTCGTGGCTCCTGGGTCAGGGGGTTTAAGATTTTTGGCATCTGCCTGACCAATCCCAGTGCCCTCTCAATGTTTCTAACAGAAATGTTCTACTTCCTGTCCTGCTAGGACGGCTTTCCTTTACTTCTCCTAGTCTGGATGGGTAAAAGAAAATAAGTCAAATAGATATTTTCCTTGCTGTTCAAGTCAACTTCTTTGTGAAAATACACAATTCTAAAGTCCAGTCCCCTTTCTTCAGACTTCTCCCATTAAGCCACGCCTCCAGGATGCTGAAGTCCTCTACTGGGGTTTCCACATCTAGGTTGGCATGGCTCAGCCCTTGTAGGTTAATTGTGTTCACATCTAGGTAATCTGTGCATTTTCTGTGCTCAGCTGAACGTTTTTTTTTTGGGGGGGGACCTGGTCTGTGGCGGTCAGGTTCACGCAAAACTGACTCAACTACTACCGACTGATTGGCCAGCTGAAGTTCACGTCTATAGAGGGAGCCTCTGATTGGCGAGTATAATTGGCCGGCAGTGGCTTCCCGTGTGCGTGATTCATTATCGGTGTAGATGCAGTGGAGTAAATATCTTCTCTGACTGAAGCTCAGAACCACCACTCCAGCAGGAGCAAGACAGACTGCTGTGAGGAGCATACGGCAGTGTGATTCATATCAGTCTCCAAAAGCAAAATGGCTCACAGCCACCTTTGTTTACTAACTGAGGTGATCAGTAAACAGTATGAAGTGATCTGATATTGCATCCAGATTGCTGTGTCTGTCCTGGCACAGCTGAAGCTGAGAGAGAGAGGGGGGGGCAGAGCAGAGCAGAGGGAGGGAGGGAGGGAAACGCTGTGTCAATATCATCCAGCCAGCGGCAAAAAGGGGCATTTTGGTTTGTAAATGGGAACCCCCTTCTTCTTAGTCGCTCCTGAATTGTTACTTCACATCTGGTCTCAATCAACATTTCAAAATAAGATAGTCATGATTTTGGTGAAATTCTCTAGCTAGCCTGACCAGCCAGCCCCGTGCTTCCTTATGGGAAGCATTGGTTCTCTGTGCAGAATTAAACAGAGGACGAGTGTGGCAGGCCAGGCTAGGAAATCTCAACTGATAAGGATGCTTCAGTAGCATTTTGTTGCAGAGGGACCGAGGAAGCAGAAAGAAAGAAAGAAAGAAAGAAAGAAAGAAAGAAAGAAAGAAAGAAAGAAAGAAAGAAAGAAAGAAAGATAGAAAGAAAACATGACTCGCAGCCGGAGGCTGAGGCCAAAGTGGTTTTGAAAACGATTCTTCCTCGTTGAGGAAGATGAGCTGAGCTGACACTAAAAAGAAGCGTTAACAGCGGCGCTTTATTTAGCTTTTTCAGCTTCGTTTTGGTTAGCGGTCTGCTTAGTGACGTACGTTTTTGGGAGGTGTGCTCATGAAGTAGCGTGTACTGCTGAAGTGACACGTTGTGCAGTCTGCCTCACAGAAATCTTGCGTCATACAGTAAAGTTTTCACAGTGTGGCATGAACAATCCTGTGCGATGGCCAAAAATCAAACAGTGTGATCCCAGCATCATGGACATATTGTGTAGACTTTTACTTTGACACATGTCTAGCAGTAAAATTTCGTATTTTGATGCCAATTCTGATTGGTTGGTGAAATGCTACAGTAACCCCCACTAAGGAGTTTTTGTAGCTCAGGGTTCAGGGGCCACAAAGAGGGGCCCGTGGGCTGCCTATTGAGTTCTGCTGCTACAAACAGAACAAACAGAATGGAACATGTTGTCCATGGTTTAGGCTTCACTTCATGTTCATCTGCTTCTAGCTGAGAATGTGCGATTTGTGCTCAAAGAGTGGTATGAGCCGAGGGGGGAGAGACGGTTTGAGGAGCGGTTTGACGGATTGTTAGTGATCCAGTCGTTATAAACAGAACGTTCACAATGAGGTTTTTCCAGGATGTTTTTAAGGGCAATCAAGCCCCCTCCCCCCCCCCCCCCCCTTATTTTAAGCAATATGGCTAAAAACGCTGCAGAAGAAACGTCTCCAACTGCATCTCATGCTGCACTTTGTATCCCTGTTTTAGATTAAAACAACAAATGATTTACCAGAGCCTGGAGTAAGCTATAAAAATGAGTTCAATCCTTTTTTTTACAAATAGTTTCCTTATAAATTATTCTATTTTCTACACCCAAAACTGTCTTTTTTGACTCTTTTGCAAAACAAATAGAGCATCAGCTGGAGTACATGCATCATGGCGGAGTTTGTTCTGTTCAAGATTACAGATGGACAATGGTTAACTAGGGCACTGCTGAACCATGTCCCAAAGGCATGAAGTAGACATACATGTTGTCCAAACATGTGAGAGGAGGTGAGTTTCGCTGCCGTCAAACACCTGATACCTTGTCTTTGACCATTTCCACTCCAATCTGCAGGCCTTTTCCACGAACGTCACCGATGATCTCATACTTGTCTCTGAGTTTTGCCAGTTCCACCATCAGATAGGAGCCAACGTCAAGGCTAACCTTCTGTGTGCCATCCTCTTTAATAATCTGTTAAACAAGAGTGAACTTATTTGTATCTAACATGTTTATATAAAGTCACAGTTTGATAAAATAAACAACAAACACTTACATCAAGCACTGATGAAGCAACAGCACAAGCCACAGGATTTCCTCCAAAGGTGTTAAAATGAATCCCTTTGGCAAATGAGGCTGCAATTTCTGGAAAACACATGAATAAACAAGCTCACACCTTCAGCCACTGCAAACTCAGATTGGAGCTTCTAGCAAAGAACAGAATGAATGCATTATGCAAAATCTATTTGTTGAGACATTGTGATTTCATGTCCGCATTTGTTCTTGCAAGTGTCTTTTCTTAGAACTAAAGAACACCTTTAGAAAACTACAGGGGTCTCCAGGTATGCAACGTGTAATTATTAACAGATTGCCATAGCAACAGGCTATCACAACAAATAACACAATAATAAATAAGACATACTTGTTTGGAGGCACAAAGCTATTTTTTAACAGTACTGTGGAGGTGAGGGTCAAGAGAGCTCATATGATTCATTTCTTAAGGCATTATTAAAATCAATACAGGTCTCAAAGGTTGCTAATTCTGCTGTAATAGGAATGATATCAGAAATATTTCACTGTTGTTTTGTGCTACGGCACTATATATTATTCACATCGTTCCAAGATGGAAGTTTTTCAGCCTAATACGATCCATTCTTTAAATTGTAACATTTCTGATCTGCTGAAAGTAAGTTTTGTTTAATAAAAATCAATATTAGGTTCAGCCCAGCCTTTAAAATAGCATCTCAGCTCTTCAATGCACAGTTTTAATACTAATGCCATAATCTCACCAGGTGTTGTAACAACAGCTCCCATGGGGAATCCATTACCAATACCCTTAGCCATTGTTACCATATCTGGAATGACGTCATGTCCTTGGAAACCCCAGAAGTGGCTTCCAGTTCGGCCAAATCCTGTTTGGACCTGCCAGGTGCAATAAAGAACGATATGGAATCCCATTAGTGCTTAGAAAGCCGAGCGATTAGGGTGATGGTGTTGCAGGTGTAGCATAGCATTATTGTAATGGACGTATCAGCCCACAAATGAGAAAAAAGTTAACTACAACTTCATTAATCCAACCTCATCAGCGATGCAGATCCCCCCTCTCTCTCTTACAAGTTTGTAAGCCTGTTTAAGGTAGTTTTTAGGGTACTGAACAGCTCCTCCAACTCCCTAAACAAACCAGAACAGAAAAGAACAAAAGAGGATGAAATTACAGACTCCCTCTATGCAACGAATAAAAAATAAGATTTAAAGTGCTAATGTGGTAGCTTTATGAGGAAAAGGCACGAATAAGAGTAAAGTGATTATTTGATTTCTTATAATAATTTACAAGTGAAAACAGCACCTGAATAGGTTCTCCAAAAAAAGCAGCAATTCTAGTTGGGACACTTGTAGCTAAAGTCTCTTGGAGTTGCCCAATGTATTGCTCATTTGCCATGCAAATACCTGTATCATAAAACAAGGAAATACTTTGGTTCACATATAAAACATCAGATCATGAATACAAACAGGAAATTAGAATTGTCTTCAGGACTTGTGAGAAAATTCCCAATAGTCAAATGTTAGCTCATAACTGACAAAAATAAATAAATAAATAAATAAAATAAAAAATCTACATTTTAGTGTTGCTTCGTCATGTGATTTTATCATACAACACTTTGTATTCGCTGCAGGGGCGAGATGGCCATCTGAATCCTGGAGAATCCCAGGACGGTCGACGATTGCCTGCTGCAAGAGTCCATTTGGGCCGACAGAACTCCGGACTCTTTGTTTATTGTTCTAATTGGCTCATAAAACCAGTAGATCAGCCCGATCACATTATTAAACACGAACACGTTTGCTTTGTTTCTGCTGTCATTCGGTTAGAAAAAGCAATTGAAGAGTTTGTCTGAGAACCACCAACCCGCTGACACATGTGGGTCTGGAGACCATTTTTATTTCTTTCACTGACACCAGCCTGGTCCAATCATATGAGACACCTGCTCCCTTTGGCGTTGTGTGCTGCTCTGTAACATTATCTATTACGATCTTTTCAAATGGGAACAATATGCAAAAGGAGTGGAGAAACTACAAAACAAAACAAAACAAACAAAAAAAGAAAAACAGCTACTTAAGCAAATGCTGTTAAATGAACAAAAATAGCAGAAAGTCAGTGAGTTTCCTTGTAATTTATGGCATCTTGGTGGGGGGTTGTGGGACGAAGTAAGAATTTCAGTGTACACTGTACAATTGACAATAAATACTTTGATTGATTGATTGACTGAGTGAGATCAGGTTTTTCCAGTCCTGAGCATCCATATGTTACAGCGCTTTCCAGTGGTTCGTATAATAAAATAGGAAATAAGAACAAATAACTAAATTATATATTTAAAAAAAAGAAAGCAGAAGAAATACATTTCCTAATGACTTATTCCCAACAGAGCTTAATCGTTCCAATAGGTAATGTACATGCTGAACAGGTTCCACTGACCACTTACATTATTTATTGTAGCTATAAATAAATGACACGTTGGAAGTATTTAACTTGTCCGCTCTCATGAATTCCAGTGAAGTTGTTGCACGGCTTAAAGTGCACATTTTTAATGACTTGCACAGTTGCTTCACACACTCAGGTGTGTTACGCTGAATGTGGTGGGCAGGTGTGGTCTGTAAATTCCATAATGTCCGCCCCTGACTCTTTATGATTTATGATGGGCTTGTTGTTCAGCTTGTTGACATTTTATACGGTATTACCACATTGTTCCATAAAGCTTAGCAAATAGACTTATATACTGACCTTGGTAAGACACTGACGTTAGTGAGAGTGGTAAAAGCTAAAAGTGGTAAATGATCAACAGCAGGAGACTTTGAACTTTATTTGGCTCATTCAACACACATTCTTGTCCTTCTCCTCCTCATTTTTGAGGGTTACAGCTGGCAGAATTCACTCTCATTGCTTCTAGCTTATCTTTAGCAAAACTAAACACATTTTTGAGTTGCTATTTTTAATGGTCTTAGCAAATAACAGAGTATAATTTAGCTAATTTAGACAGTAATTTAATGTATAATGGAGAGTTGTTCAAATATTAAAAAAAAAACTAAGTAAACATCCTTTGTATCAAAAGTCAAACATTGTTTCACCTGGAAAACATTGCACGAGTGCACTGATAATTGCATGGCTGTGTTTTTTGTACCTTGAGCACAGCTACACTCTCTGGTCGTCTGTACTGGAGAGTCCCTGCAGTGGCTTCCTCCCCACGGGCCTCTGAATACATCGGGACACATGGTCTAATTGTTTGGTAGAAAACAAGTCAGCTGGGTTAGGCTCCCACACTTTTGAATATCAGCACACAAAGACATGATTAAGAATCAGGGGAAGCTTTCAGAACATTTTTCATGGTTTGCATCTCAGGTATGAACTGATGATTATACCTAATGAATGAAATGTAGATATCTAACGTAAAGATATACGGAAAGTTTATTACATCACGTCTGATGAGTGAGTGGGTTCAAATGACATCTGTTACCAGATAAACAGGTTTTCTACTTTTAAAAAAGCACCAACATCACTCGGTATCTTGACACATAGCATTAAACAAGCAATTTCCCAACCTGTTTTTATATAAATGATGGAAAACCATCCAACCATACCCACTAAGCCTTGCAGGTGCCTACTTCCAGGGCATTAAGGAAGGGTACACCCTGGATATGTTTCCAGTCCGTCGTAGGGTGGAAAACCACTACAGATATATTATTACTAAAGTTACTATCGTTCTGTGGGACAATTTGATGACTAAATCATTTCACTAATTTAATCCTTTTTTCTTCATTGTGATCACGCCAGTGTGCTTTCTAATTATGAAATTCAAACGTAAACACAGAGGCAATAGGTTGGAAGTGGTGGCTTGGTTTTCTATTCATCATGGATAGATGCGTGTCTGGAGGTGGTGGACAGCTGTGTGATAGAGCAGGTGTTCATATATGTTTATCATCAGTAAAATAGGAATCATCCAATGTAATACATACATTTGTGCAACCTAAACCATTGGCAATGGGGTATTTATAAGCTGCATTGGAAGTAAGACCCATAGCCTGTGGGCTCCCACCATGATACGATCCTCTGAAATAAAAAACAAAACAAAATTACATTAAAGACATTTTCTAAACATAAATAAAGATCAGCTAAAATGTGGTTAGATCTTACTGTACATGAGGTACAATCGTCAACGAGTTTCTCCTAACACAATATCAATCACAAACTTCATAAAGCTCAAGTGTCCAAACTTTTCACCATGTGGGACAAAAACAAGATCGAGGTTGTTGGTCCAACATTTTGTATTTATTTTACTTAAAGGGACTGCATCATGCTATTTTAAACCTTTCAGAGTTAGGGAAAGCCCATATATGATTAAAATAACACAATCTGCACTATGGAGATGTCATATTTTCCAAAATAAGTTATTTTCTTGAGGACATTTTATCAACCCAGAAATCAGATGCTTGGAATCCATGAAATCCCATCTCTACACTTGTAAATTCCATCCATTTCATAATGTAACCCCACATCGCCAGCAAGGCATCAAGGAGCATGAAGAGGAACAAGGCAGTAAAGCAGAGGAGCTGGAGCACTCAGGTGAGCAAGGTGTTTTTAATAGGTGCAAAATTTAAAACTACACACTAAAGTTTCAACGCAACGTGCGTCTTCATCAGAGGTACATCACTGTTACATCAATTATTTAAAAGCGTTGGTGATTGGTCCAGAGGCTGGCTGTAGAAAGTCAAAATTTCATTGGTTCTCTTCATACTAGGTGGAGTTAGTATCTAAGTTGCATAAATCCATCTTCAATTAATTGAATGATGTAACTCTGACAAAGACACACATTGCGTCGAAATATTAATGTGTCGTTTTTTTTATTTTGCACCTATTAAAACAACTTGCTCATCTGAGTGCTCCAGATCACCTGCTTTACTCATTTAGTTGTCCTCCAGCTGTTGGAGCACAGATGTAGTGGATGACGTGCAGACCCATTGCACCTGATTAAAAAACAAAGCAATGTTTGCAGCAAAACACACACCAAGTGTAAAGCCTCATTCTCTGTTTTAGAAGCTGTTAATGAGCCATCAGCACACACACATGCACGCACACACACACACACACACACACACACACACACACACACACACACACACACATACACACACACACACGCACGCACGCACGCACGCACGCACGCACGCACGCACGCACACACACACACACACACACCACTCAGAGACTCAATGTCCCACTTTGTTCTACATGCTCACTCACTAAACTTTATAACCATTCTGCTAGGGGGCTGATGGTCAGCATTTTGGTTTGGCTCTGGCCTAGCCATCCTTTTTTAACGTTTTAACGTTAGAATGGTGCCGGTTTGTAAAAGTACTCAGTCTGAAAATCCACTCATGTGCTGGTGGTGGCCAGTACAAGCAGCCTGTAAAATTAAGGTAACAAACACATTCTTGCTCAGGTTTTAGAGCCCCCGGAAACAAAATCCAAGCATTTCTGCCAATTTAACTCTTCTTTAGGAAGACCGGATCATATTCCTCTTGCAGCCAAAAATGAATAGTCAAGTCCTAGGCATTAACAAAAGTGAAGATCCTCATCAGCTACACAGAGGGAGTGGGCGTTAGTGTTTACAGTCCAGGGAATGGGGGATCTGGATTCAATACTACTTGGATGGGGAGGAGTGGGGCATGATGACGCAAACTGGCCCCATCCAGCCGTTTACATTAGCTGGAAAGACTGGCAGAGGATCTGCAGCTGAGAGAGGAAAATGTATGTGAGCAGCCAAAGACTGCTTTGGAAGTGTTTTTGATGACGAAATAAGAATATAACATGACCAGAAGCTCCAAAAAGTGGATTTTGCATGATATAGGACAATGTCATCCTCTGCCCGCTGATAAACGCAGAAGGAAGTGACGACACCACTAACAGCGGCGAAGCTCTGAGGAAGACTACAGTGTTAGTCAAAACATCAACAAAAAAAGGTAAAAACAAATATTTTGCTGTATTAAAAAAGAACCAAGTGATGAAGTTGGACGAGCCGCACAGAATGAACGTACAAAAGACATAGAGATGCAATTTTAGCAAGGACGTTTCTCATAATAACAAAAACATTGTTATCATTATGAGATACTGCTCCTTTTTTTCTTTGCACTGATGGCAATACGCTTCTGCAATCATGCACATATTATAAGTCAATAAAAATGCATAAAACAAGAAATAAGATATTGAACCTTAAAGTGATTATGTCATAATTGCCAGTGTGAAGGCGAGCCATCAGCATTGCCAGGTCATTGGCTTCAGAGCCGCTGTTGGTGAGATAGATCACCTGGACAAGGAAACACATCAAGAGAAGATTTAATTAAAGATCTAAACTTGTGGATCATCTAAAAACCCACCACTGTACCTTAAGAGGATCTGGAAAATAGGAGACTAGTTTTTCGCAGTACTCATGGAGGGTAGGATAGACATAAATGTTCGTGGTATGCCAGAGCTTTTTCATCTGCTGCTCTGCAGCAGCCCTTACTTTCCTGTGCACATATGCATTAAGAACATGTTTGAACCGGTCTGTACCAACAGAAAAGAAAAATAATGACACGGTTTGACAAAAGAACAAGAATCATACGGGTGACAATGGCCCACACTGACAGTAGCCACACCAGCAAACAGATCCAGGTATCGTCTCCCGTCCACATCCCATAACCACTGCATGTAGCCCTGGTGGATGAACACTGGCTCTTTATAATAGGTGACCTTCATGGTCATAGGGCTGCAGTTCTGTTGGCGAATTTCCATCATCCGTGCCTTTGACATGCCCTGCACAGTCAAACAAAACTTAGGTCAAGATATTCATCATCTCTCTCTCTCTTATTTGATTGGGGCTTTTTAAAGCACAGGACTGTGTGAGATCATTAGAGCCACTTGAGAATGAGGGTGTGAATGTAATAACTTCATTGTTAATGATGAGAAGAGAGAGTGCATCAGCTGGATTATATCTAGCCTGAGTAGATAACATTTCAAATATAGATTTAGATCATGTATATCCCTAAATGCTTGAAGGTTGTTCTTACCTTGTATTCCTCTGGACTAAAACTGCAGGGTGGCATCTCTGGCACGTCTGTAGGAGGGGATCTCAAGGCTGATTTCTGACATAATGCACCTACATTTGTGATAAATGTCAGTCAGACAGGGAAAGCCCTAATCAGTTTGTTGTGTAACTGAAGTGACCAACTCTGTGCCAGAAGCAGTTAGTAAGGCAGTCTGCCTCATTGCTCACATTTCTGACAATCTTTTTAATGGCTAATTACTAATAAGCAGACACAGTAGATATAAAAAAGTGACTTCCCCAAAGCCATTTGATGATTTTATGTTATTTATAAAGACTTAAGTTACCAAATCAAATCTAGGCAGACATTTTCTTGTATCAATAATAAGATTTCCTCAGATCCTGCATTATGTAAGTTATTAGAATACAATGCTGCCTGTTCTTGTTCATAAAAAGCAGCAATCTGGGAGGTAGCTGCTCAGTTTATCCCATAATAAATCTGGGAACTGTAATGTATTTCAGAGAAACATTCAGGGGTTTGGCTGAATCCAAGAAAGGTGACATGATGTCCCGCAGCTGTTAAGTGTGCTGCTAAATTAGAAGTAATTATCAAGTCTATTGTGCTCAAACATTGTGGTTTATTGCAGAAAGCTCAGTTTAGGTTATTTGTGGTCTCTAATATGAATGAATGAATGAATGAATGAATGAATGAATGAACGAATGAATGAATGAATGAATGAATGCTTAGTGAGTTGTTTTTAGGAAAAACTAACTCTGGCGCTCCTGTTTCAGGAAGCAGAAGTTTCTCTGAGGAGTGGGGGTGGAAATCGGCAGGATTTACACTGAGTGTGAAACAAATGCAAACCACAATTCATGCGGCTTCTGGACAGACTGCCATTCACACTTGCTGTGGATAGTATTTGGAATGTCTACACAATGTTGCTCACAAGTTCAAGCAAGTTCACAAGATAACAACTATGTGTGTAGAGACGAGCTGGAAAACTTAAGCCACACTCACTCGTCTTCTCAAACTATCATTAACTGTGAACTGATATCCTGGTCATTAATGACAAGAAAAGCTGACAGAATGAAGCTACACAGGTTTTAACATGGCTGCTTTAAATACCACCTTGTCTTTATACTGAAACACAACCTTTTCTAGTGATGTCACTTATTTTTTAAGCTGGTAATAATTGGCTCTTTGGTTTAGTTCAGTGGTGCCCAATCCTAGTCCTGGGGGCCTTATCCAGCATATTTTTGTTGTTTCCCTGCTTCACCACCTTTGATTCAATGGTTAAATCGCTTGTTCAGAGCTCTTGCAGAAGTATGTAAATCCCCTGCTGATTAATATGTGGTGTTATAGCTAAGAAACACTAAAACATTCAGTAGGAAAAAGAAAAATCATCATATGTTGTGTTTTGGATGCTGGTCGAGCATGCAATGCTACTCCAGCAGGGACGCTGTTAAATGGATTCTGGACCAGCATCCCACCGTAGTCCAGCATGGTGGACCAAAATCCAATTCACAGCACTCCATGCTGGACCAGCATCCAAAACACAACATATGATGATTTTTTTCAGCAGGGATGCTGGACAGTGGCCCTCCAGGACCATGGATTAGGATTCCCTAGTTTAGTATTTCCCCTCAGCTCTCCTGTCATTAGTCATGCTCACCTGATTCTCATCAGCTCACCTCCTGTCTCTGTTTTGTAATCACGTCCCTATAAGACAGGGGCCATCACCAACCTGGTACCGGAACTATATGAGGGGCTCTCAGGCCATTTCTCCAAATAGCACAAGTCTAACATAACTAAATATAAGATAAGCACAGAAAGAAAGTTCAGCTTCAGGCAGCAGCAGGTAAGCAAGCGTTTTTGGGAGGCTGAACATGCCTGGTTTCCATGGTAACTCACCACACGCAACGTGGATTCGGGCCAAAGTGGGCGAAATGCAGGGCTGTCTCGTTAAAACCGCCAAACGGCCACGAAGAAAAGAGGCAACTTTATGCATGTTGAGCACAAAGAGATGAGGACCCAGAGCAGTTCAACTTTTATCCGCGTCCTGACTCTGAGCGGCGCGTGCTGTCTCAGAAAACAGCGAAACGAGGCGTTGGTAGGGGGCCAGCAGTGACTGGCTACTCCACGCCCGCGCCCGACAACGTCACAGGTTACGTGCGCGTGGACAGCATTCAACATGGTTACCGAATAATCTATAACACACATTCAAAACATGTACTGAAATCACTATCCTTGTTTGTTTAATGTGCGTTTTCGTTATTTCAAGGGGCGCTATTACACATATGTGCATGGACCTACTATTATACATGTATGTATTTAGTATAAATTATCATTATTGGGACATTTAAATAAGAACAGACAGACACACACAAGGAGAAAAACCCTTTTTGAGGCGAATTTATTATAAACATATTTTAACTGCAAGCTTCCATAAAGATCTAAGGGCTGTTTCAAAGGGCATTGAAAATCACCTGATGTGTAGCTGTACAGTACAGAAACATGTACATGAACAATAAAACTGTCAGTGTTAAACAGGGTCGTCCACGCAGATTATGACACTAATTCCCCATCAAAAACGAAACACATTTGTCCAAATGTTTTTTTTTCTCAAAACCGATTACACAAAAATATTCTCTTAATGGAAAAATAGATTTCTTTAAACTTCTTTTCAAACAACCTGTCAAAAACACTCAAACTGATACAAACACACACTAATATACACTTATAAACTAACATAAAGCATCTTTAAATGAGGTTTTCTTTAAAACTTTACTGGCGTAATTGGAAAAATAAATCTTCCTGATAGTGTTCACTTGTTTCGTAGTGTTCTTGTGATTCTCTGGTAGGAACTTTCTAAAATGATACCCAGAGATTTCCCACTGGTGTGTATCTAAGACAATATCCTGAGACAACCACAGACATGATACACATAGCGTTTATACTTCTTTATTCATTGACCATTCGTGGTCCATGACGGGCCCTGTTATCTTGTCAAAAATAATTTCCATTAGTGGCAAATGGATCATTGCACACAGAACATAATTACCTTTTTAATTCACATTGATTAAGAAGAGGACCCTCTGTTGAGCTAAACTTTTAAAAGTTAAGGGCCACAAATCCACTCACTGAGTCAAATCGTTATTTTTTTTCATTCTCATCCATTTGTATTCATACGGTATGCAATAAGCAGCTTAAATCTAGTTTTCCTTAAAGGTAAGGGAGCCAAGATTTACAGTAGAATCACAATATAATCATCTTGTACCATCTACGTTACAAAATCAATTCTTTCTGTAACTGAAGAATAAACTTCTATTCATTCAGATTATTTTGGTTATTCAAAAATTAGAGTTACAGCAGAAGAAGATGGAAAATAAATAGTGCTATTTATCTGGTAGCAAAATATTGTCTTTGCAACCACTCTGCAGGCGCCATTCAGTGTTAGTGCTCTTTTGATTCTGTTTTTTTTTTGTCCTTAGGACGAAAGCTTGTGCCGCACCTAGTAGGTGGGTAGAGTGAACACAGAGGTTTCAACGTAACCCCCGACCACCCTTTCATCCTGGACTGATGGGGCAGGTTGACTGCAAGGACTGGTGAATGTCGTGTTGGTAGTCTTTGATGGGTCACTCTCTGGCAGCTCCTCATAAGAGCACATGTCCATCCCTTCCTCCACGCCCTCCCTCTGGAGCAACAGGAGCCCGTTGTCATTGTCCACACACTTCACCTTGCTGTACTCTTCTGTCTGGTGCCAGTCAGGATAGCTGGTTTCTGGATGTGAGGGAACAGGATGCAGAATGACCATGTTCTGGTCGCTGACCCTCTGGACTTCGACGTACTCGGTGAACCGGACTGAAGGTAGCTGAAGGTGGCCGATGTTGGAGACGCTGGCATTTTTGTGGGCCTGGAGCTGCTGATGGGCCTCCATCTGCTGATGGAGTAGATGAAGTTGCTTGTTGCTGATGCCAAACTGCCAGTAGCTAGATCCAATCTCATCTTTGGTGTTGTGACCTAGGTGAGGAAAATGGGAGGGCAAGGGCCCAGCGGCGAACAGGCTGTCAGAAAGGCAGGGCTGTTTTGATGTCTCATGTGAGTTAGGTTGCTGCAGAGGGATGGGGCTGTACTCAGGCAGTGGAGAAAATGAGGAAGGCCAAGTCTTTACCTTCTCACTAGACAACTGATGGCTGTCCACATTTTCAGGAGAACATGTCAGATATTTGTCCTCCTCATCTTGTCCTTTTCCATCCATCTTAATTTCACTGCTCTGCTGATCTGGTTGCTGTCCCTTCTCTTCTTCACTTTTATCTATGAGCAGGGTGTGACTGTCACAGCTTCCCCGACCCGAGTCGCAGTCTGAAGTGGAGTTCTCAAATTTAAGGCTGTCATTGTGTAGCTCTTTTGTTTCCTCCAGCATCAACTCTCGCTCTTCTGGGACGAACACCTCTAGGTATTCCACAAGGAGGTCCTCATAATTAGTGGTCGTGGGAGGGAAGTTGGCCCCTACCAGTGAGCTGAAGGCATCCATGGATTTGCCATCCTGCAAACAAAATAAGCATTCTTATTTTTAGATAGACTCAAAAACAACTTCCCTTGTACTTTAAAGCACAACTCAAGTCTTCAAAATGACGCTTTACCTTTAGAAGCTGTTCATCAAATCCTTTAATCTTAGGTCCAGGAACGGAAGGCAGAATGCACTGCTTCAGGCTGCAAAAACATTAAAGATAGAGAAAAATTAAGTACATTTTGTTGAAGGTAAATCAGAGTTTGAAAATAAGTATATTTGATTGCTAAATGTAACATAACAGCCAAAAACTAAGATGTTTACAGTTTAAAAACACTCATAAGTTCTGCATATTTTGTTTTCAAGGACCTGAAGCTGCTTCTGATCTTCAGCAGCGATCCTGATCTAGTCAACTGAAGGGTTTTCAGGATTTTCTGGAGACTAATTTTGCTACTTCTGTTATCTTAAGTTTATTTCAAATTGACCATGACAACATATTGTTTTTCATACCTTTAACTTACAGGAAAAATCAAAGAAAATGTGAAAGTTTTATTCATTTAAAGCATTTAGGGTTACAGGATAATAATAATAACAATAAAATTCCTGAAGAATTTTTAAAGGGGACCTGCCCGCCAGTCCTTTTCATGTAACATTTGTTGTGGTGCACACCCGTAATGAAGAAATAATTTTGTGAAGAAAATTTTTAATGAACCATGAGAAGGTTTGCAATGTTTTTTGCTAATAATTTTGCTACGGAAAATCAGATCTCTTAGAAAAGAGAAAGCACACCTCTCACAGCCTTGCCGCTCGTTTTGATGTAAAATGTGTGGGGGTGCATGCAACCGTTCGCTTAATGAACACAGGCAAAATAAACACATGTGTAATAATGATAGTAATAATAATAATAATAACAACAACAACCCCAATAATAATAATAATAATAATAATAATAATAATAATAATAGTAATAATAATAATAATAATAGGAAATTAATAATGTGGGATGGTGTTTTTTATACTCTAATATCTAATTAAAAAAATACTTTTGGTAGTTATTTTTAGTAAAGTCCAGTTTATACTTCAATAATATGTAAGGATTGAAATGTGCTCTAGTTAACCTGCCAGTAAAATGATAATAATAATAATAATAATAATAATAATAATAATAATAACAACAAGGAACAGACAACTGGGTGATGCAAAAAGAAAGGTCACACACAACTCTTGACATTCATAACCCCCACCCCTGGAAAATATCAAGCAAAGACCTGAAGCAGGACCTAAGAAATTAACCCTTCTGTTGGTCTGCTTTTGACAAGTTCTCAGAACGGTGTTGGTGCAGTAATCCAGTCTTGATGTAATAAATGCATGAACTAGTTTTTCAGCATCACTTCTGGAAAGGATGCTTCTAATCTTAGCAATATTCCGAAGGTGGAAAAAGGAAATCCTACAAACCTGTTTAACTTGGGATTTGAATGACATGTCCTGGTCGAAGAGAACACCAAGGTTCCTTACTTTGTTCTCGGAGATTAATGTAATGCCATTCAGGTCAGGTGATTGACTAAGCAATTTCCTTTTCTGGATTTCTGGTCCAAAGATGAGAACTTCCGTCTTGTCTTGATTTAAAAGCAAAAAGTTTAGAGTCATCCAATTTTTTATGTCCTCAAGACAAGCCTGTAATCTACCCAACCGATTAGGTTCATCAGGGTTAATGGATAAATATAACTGAGTATCGTCAGCATAACAGTGAAAGTTTATCCCATGCTGTCTAATGATTTTACCAATTGGGAGCATATATATAGTAAAAAGAATTGGTCCAAGCACTGAACCCTGTGGTACTCCGCAAGTAACCCTGGGGTATGAGGAAGATTTGTCATGTACATTTACAAAATGAAATCTACCAGACAGGTAGGATTTAAACTAGTCTGGCGCTGTTCCTTTGATCCCCACAACATGTTCAAGTCTTTCTACAAGAACATTGTGATCTACTGTGTCAAAGGCAGCACTGAGATCTAACAAGACTAGAACAGACACAAGATTCTTATCTGAGGCCATGAGAACATCATTTGTAACTCTCACTAATGCAGTTTCAGTGCTGTGATACTCTCTAAAACCAGACTGAAATTCCTCAAACAGAGCATTAGTGTTTAAATGCTCACATACTTGGATGGCCACTATTTTCTCCAGGACTTTGGATAAAAATGGAAGGTTAGATATTGGCCTATAATTCATTGGACAGGTCGCCCACAAGTTAAATATCTAAATATCTCATTTAACAGTGGATCTTTGCTAAAATGTTGAAATCGATCAAGCCCACATAATCATTTTTATGTCTAAATGAGTTCTAAGACAAGGAAATGTGAAAACACACACACACACACGCACGAACACCCGCGCGCGCACACACACACACACACACACACACACACACACACACACACACACACACACACACACACACACACACACACTGTGCTAATAATAACTTCAAGCCCAGCTCTTTGAAAACAACATATTAATGGTTAAATACTTTTGACCATTACTGTATCCACTCCAATGACTTGGGAATAAAACTTGGCACATAGTTTCAGTGAGTTTCTGTCATAAGATTAGCTTGAAAACATGTATAAAAAGGACTTTCAGGCTCTCTAGCAGCACCACATTAAAACCAGTGTTGATATACTTTTTATTAAATTTCCCTGCAGACAAAAACAAGGTTTCTGATCATTATGATGCTAATTAATATAACAAGGGGACTGACATCACACACTGCTTTGGTAATCACTTGGTTTTGTGCAGATTTAACTTTCTGGCCTCAAATTATTCCATCGCTGATGGAAGTGTCCAAACGGGTGCAGCGCGTTCCTCATTTATTTAACCCTCTCAGGCTCAAAATAAGTTTTGATAAAAGGACGAACAACTAAGTCCTTCAGGGGTAATTCTGAGTTAAAAAATGCTCATGAAATACGTATGTGGAGTAACCAGGTAGGTAGGTTTTAACTGTTGCAGATCTGCAACGCCTGCCTCCTGAGGGTTAACCTTTTACATCTTACACAGTGTACTATTATGTCTATTTGTTAGACACATTCAGTGGCAAGGTTTCTTACTTGTGACAGTTCATGTGAATAAGCCAGGTGATGATGAACAAGGCAAAAGCAGAAAAGATCACAGCCAGGACCCACATGGACTTTTCTCGATTGAAATCTGAAAGGAGCAAAAACAAGTGTCTCACCACACAGGGTCCTTTTTGTACGTCTCTGGATAAATGCAGTCCTTTTCTTCTATTCTGTCAGCCATTGTTAAATCAGTAGTTATAAATAGGCTTACAGACTTTCTCTCTGATAATTAAATCTCACACATCTGGTTGACCAAGCCTATAGGTCATGCATGAGGAGCATGACAGTAATATTACAAATAAACCCATAAGTATGTCTAATGATCACTGATTAATGTATCATGTCTGTCATGCATAACAACTAAAAACAAAAGTGGAGGATTGAACATCAGGGGAACACAGGAATGTTCTGAAACATAATCTACCATCAGTCTGGGTTTCTATGGAAATGAAGTTGTTGTAAATTTATTAATACTATGTAGTTTTTTTTGAATGGAAGCAACAACAATTAGCAAACTCATCTTGGTAATTAGTGTGGAGATGCTGCGTAACCATAACAACTACATCAATGCCACACTGTTGGAGATGCAAACACACTAATTGTAATGCTTTTCTTCTTTGCAACTGCTTTTTGAGTATTATTGTTTTAAATGGTCAGAAGGTCAGACTAAACCTACTCTGCTTGTGTCAAACCAACTCTGGACCTGTGGATTTATACATTATGATTCATTCCTCAAACTTTTAGCAATTTTCTCAGAGAAGTAAATGTTTTGTTTGGGCGTCCGACATAAACTGATGGTTTATTAGCAGTATTTCTATGAAGCATTACTAACATTTTGATGTCAGTGTAGTACACAGCAAAAATCCACTTTATATGACTGGGCCTGCTACACGATCAGAGCAAATCTAAAGTTGTTTAAAGAGCAAGTCACCCCCAAATGAACTTCTTTGCTGATAAACTACATAAATGAGTGTCTAATCATGCTGTAGACACATGCAGTCAATAATTTGGCACTTAAGTGCATCTTAGTTAAAATTTAAATTTTCTGCTTAAACCGTCAGCGTTGCACCCTCGTCAAGTAAACAATTAAAATATGCCATTGCTATTGGCTAAGATGTACCTGTAACGATTCATGATGTTTCATACCTTATGATGTTAGCTGGTACCATATGATGTCAAAATGCCACTCTGTGTGTGTGTGTGTGTGTGTGTGTGTGTGTGTTATGTGTGTGTTTGTTTGTGGCTTCGTCCTCTTGGTCTACCAGGCAACGCCTCCTTGTGGTGCATTTTTCAAACAGGAAATGGGAGTGGAGTAAGACTCTGGTATGGGGTGACTTGCTCTTTAAAAAGCTAAAAGGTACTATTTATTGTTTTGTTGTTTTATAAAACAGTCCAAATGTAACACATTTCCCTGATTAAACCTTCGAAAACTGTATTCTATCTTCGTAGACATAAATGTCATTTGCTGGTCGATGACTCACATTCAGGCACTTTAACGTACTGCGATGAGCTCCATTCACTCCAAAAGCCATGATCAGGCTTACAGCGCACCTGAACCAAGTATTTACCCCCTGAGCAGAGGCTGAAAATGTTAAATGTCTTCTGTTGGCCTGCAGGGTGCTCCTGGAAACAAATCACACGGTTATAAGAGCCTGGTCAACAAACACATCAGCTATGTTGGGGCTTGAGCTGCATGCAAACAATCTCATTCGAGAAACAAATGCATAACTCACGTGCTGACTCCATTACTCACCTCCCATTCATCTTCATCCTCCAACTTGATCCGGAGCTCATAGATGAGGGTGATCCAACCTGAGCGAGTGTCGGCTTTCTGCGGGGATTCCCACGACACGTGGAGGTAGGGCCAGGTTTGGTCCCAGAGGACGGTCAGTGCTAAGTTCTCCGGAGGATTGGGCTTGACTGAGAGTGAGGAGAGAAAGGGTGAATCCCAAACTGAAGCACAGTGCATTTGTGAGTGTGTTGGTGTGCCTTGCACTGTGGGACTGCAAATCAATAGGCACCTCCAGCGGAGGAACTCTGATACTGCACTTCTAACCTTTGAAATATCTGCTGACCCATGTTCAGGTTGAGATAGGTGGATATGTTTTGGCGTTACATTGTCATGTTGGAGACATAATGGACAATGTGACAGGGAAACTGATAAAACAAAGGTCTGCTATGGAGTAAGTGTGACTATCAAAGACAAAGGGTAAAAGGAGCACTTACAGATAAACAGCCTCAAGGCCAAGGTGGATGCTTCACAGAATGACACCCCCTTCATACCTCATTACCCAGGCTGCAATGCTCCAATTTTAGCAGCATAACTAGATGTTTGAAAAGCCTCTTTTAAATATGGCATTTTTAAAGAAATCAATTTAACGTTGGCTATAAAGAGGAGCATGGCAGCACTTGATGCTCTCTGATTTAGTTGCATTCTTCCCAAAGCCCTTTATAATAGTTGTTTATAAGAAAGAAACCTGAAAATTAAAGCTGGTTTAATCTGAAAAATGATCTTTTCACTATATTAACCAGGTGTTTTAAACTGAGTTCATCTAACAGCTTGTTTTTATGAACTGTCACTTTAATAAAACGAAAACTTCAGCTGGGAGGACAGAGGGAATGAACCCTGCAAAAGTAACAAAGGAAGCAACTTTTCTCGTGTGCACATCCTCGCAAGCTTGTTGTGTCTACAGCGTCAGACTAAACCGTGAGAGCACGTTTCCCTCACCTATGTAGACAACGTCAATGTCGACGGGGTCGGAAAATGTCCTCCCCAGAGCGTTGGTGGCCACCACCGTGATGTTGTAGTTGACCCAAACGGACGTGTCGTTCTTGTTGAAGAAGCAGGAGTTCTCTCCGGCCGTGCGGTAGTCTGGACACTCGAACACCTTGTCAGAGCTGTTGAGAGGACGAGGAGCACAGAGCGTAAATAGTGTGTGTGTGTGTGTGTCATGCTGCACTGTTGCACGGAAAGAATAATCCGTGTTCTTCACGCTACAATTTCTTAAACTTTGTGTGTGATTGAAAAGGAAGGATAAAAATAAGAGAATGATACATAAAAACAAACAATAGTGACTTCTGTGTTTTATGCAGAAATAAAATAATAACAACCAGCGCCATCAACTCTAAACTAAATGTTCTTCCTGTTTCCACGACTGCACTCATATTGAGGCCAGCATCACACATACACACGTCTTTGTATGTGTGTGTGTGTGTGTGTGTGTGTGTGTACATTGTTTTCTAAACACATGCATTTTTCATAAAATTATGAATGAAGTAAAGTGTGATCATGGTCTGCAATATCTAAAATTAAAGCCAAAGTACAGAAAGTACAATAATATTACGATTAAAATCAAAGCTCGTTAGAAATATTTTTGCTGATATAATGTGCTGCACTTGGCAACCGGTACCAGTTCAAACCCCTTTAGACCTGAGTGGTTAAGTGAACCCAGCCCTGCGTGTTTCTTTAGAACATGCCGTCGTTACTGTAGCAGCGGTCTTGTTTCTTTCTAATAGAACTTGGGGAAGAAGTGTCACTGTCATCCTGCAATCAAGTTCTTTGTCGTTGATCCAAATGAAGTGAATTACTGTTGCTGCTACTGTTTTATAGACGAAAACTATATTAAAATGTTCAACCGTCATAATAAAACGTTATTTTGTTGTTTTCCTACTTTACCTTTACACTTGCCTGCTACGCAAAACCAACTTGTAATTAAAGTTTTAATCCTAAACATTTGTTTTTCAAATCTAAAGGTCTCGCCTGCTACTGAGCTGAACCTCGATGGCAGGATTTAGACTGCAAAGAGTAAAAAAAATTGTTTGCAGTCTATTTTGGAAAGACAATAGATGGGAAATTGTGTGGGAACCTCATTTAATCAGGTGGTCTCTGGTAGGAACAAAAACCTTGCAAGCAGTACTCAGGGCAAAAAGCCCAGAAGTGCTTGGATCAGCATGGACAAGTCTGCTGCAGCAGTCTTATTTCCTGATATTTGGACAGTGTGATGTAGATCTGTCAGGCTTTTCTAATCCTAGGTTTTCACCATCTATTTTCTATTTGAAGCTAAAGCAGGAGATAGGTGTTGGAGACTATTTTCATGTCCAGCCTGCATGAAAACTCACAGTGAACAATTATAATCAGAAATAATATTTAAAACATGTTTTTTTAGTTCCACACCTCTAAAATACAAAACACCAAATATTTTTTGAGTTAACAAATAAAAGCTTTAGTTTGAATTTGCAATTTAAGTTTTGTAATCTATTTAATTAGTCATCTTGGTTTATATGTTTATGAATTCAAATGAATGTATTTATCTGAAAATTGAGAGGCGATGCAAGGCCATTGTCGGTAGTAATTACATTTAAATGTGGATTCAGGGTGTTTTCTTTTAAACATCAGCCTTTGTGAAAAAGCATACCTTCACAATGCTCTTATTTAAATAAAAAACCCATTGGAAACACAAATATATCTTCCTACTGAATGTAAATCAACAAAAACTAAGATTTCAAAATAAAAAGGAGTTCAAGTCATAACCGACTTTATAAACTAGTTCAAAAACACTGTAATTCAGAGAGGTTTATAATAAATGTAATGAAACCAAAATTATCAATGCACTGAAGTACAATATAAAATGCAGTGAAAGTCTCTAATTAAACTTGATCTTTAACTGAATAGAAAAAGCTCATATTCAACACACAAATGAGAAAATGAAGAGGTTTTAGGTGCTTTTAACTGGTCTGCAGCTTCATCATGACTCACAGATGGTCCTCAAAATAACAAAAGGATCTTAAGCGTGTCTTTGGTGGGGACGTTCTGATCACATTTGTTTGCTCTCAATCCGATTCCAAGTAATCAAATTGTGAGTATCTGCTGATACTGAGTCCCAATCCGATACTTCAGCCAAGCATTAAAATAAGAATAACAAAGAAAAAACACATCCACATTTTCCTTTATTGTTTTTATTATTATCTAGGTATTTATTTATTTCTGCATTTATGTATTTTCCTCAGTTTATCTGCCAAAAAACATCACTTGTTTAGGAAGTACACTGATAAAAAAATGTGTTTATATTATTAATATATTTAAAAATAGCGGAGTTGCTCATATTTCAAATTTACTTCCTCATTAAGCGGCTCTATTGAGTGATGTGTGTTCCCGTGATGGGGGAGGCACGCAGCGCCACAGCCAGCAGACTAACTTTTATCTGCACAACACCTGTAGCTACGCCAGTTAGCTCAGGTGCTGCAGAATGAGAAACCACAACGTTTTGCTGTCTGTCTGCAATTTTTCTGTGTATATTATTGCATCTTTCACTGTTGGCTGGCTCTGTGTTTTTATTAGAGATGCTGCTGTGAACTGGGGCTTAATGCAGACTGATGAATCGCTCTGGCGACGCCTGAAGGGAAAAGCCGAAGGAGACGGTAGTTCATTTTGAAGATGCTTATCATACAGCATGTTGAAGGCATGGTATGGACACATTATAAGTGGCTGTTACACTGCCTTCACTGTCCGGTTTAAAACACCACCATAATACAGACATTTTAGCTCTGCTGTGGAGACATGTTAGCTACATGCTTTAGCCTACTAGCTAACAGCTGCATGTAATGTGCCTGTGACTTAATGGTGTTATTTTTGTCCAAGAAACAAAGAATGCTGACGTAGAAAAACTTGTTGAGATTAAAACTAAACTGTTGTTTGAAAATCTCTATCTCAGGGTAAATTTAAAAACTCATGTTTGTTATTTTCAAAGGTTAAATCCGATCTTTTTCACACGATTCAGATCCTTTAAAAACATGCGTTCGGATCAGAGAATCAAACTCGAGAAATAAAAACTTAGCAAATCACCTAGCATTACTGGAGTGATTGCCTACGACCTTTCAGACCAGAGTTTTAAAAAAAGGATCACCTGACAGGTGATGGAGTTTAAAGTTAAAGAGATACCATAAACATGTCTGGACTACTGTGGAAGAATCTCCCACCTGCTTGTACATTTATAAATGTAAGAGTAAAAGAAAAAGAAGGGCGATACGACTTAAGGCAGAAACGCATTGGAAGGCAGAAACGCATTGGAGTGCGAGTTAAAGTGACAGTGTGCATATTTTCTGGTGATAGGGGGCAGTATATACCTGAATTGTTGCATTCAAGCTGTATTTTTGTGTTAGAGTAAGACTTTGCCAATGGATGCCCATTATGGTCAAAAAGCCCCGGGGAGTGCAAACTTCAGCAAAATGACAAGCACATCAGACTCCCTTTCATCACTGACAATGAGTGAAGAGGCAAATGTGTAAAACAACAATGTTTATGAATGGTGAAATTTTTTAACCGCTGTTACAAATCAGTAAATGCATTTTGTCCTCAAGAGCTCCAGTAGAAGGAAACATGGCGTCTAATATGGCGTCACCCAGAGACTTAGACCCGCTCCCATATATTTTAGACCTGATTTTTATGGTTATATGTTACGAAGCCGCCATGCTTTTTCAACAACTGGGAATCATTTAATAAATTTTCAACAACATTTTGGTTGATATTTACTGAAATTAACAGTAACAACTACACATTGTCACTTTAATAGTGGAAACCAGTGACATCATGGCAACACTTGGTCCAACTCCCAGCTGACTGACCTCCTCGAAGCCAATAGGATTAAATAATTGTTTCACAACAACATGTCCTAAATACATTAAAGAAAATCTTCTGATTGGGTGTTCTTGAAGACAATGTCTCAGGTTTATATCATCAGAGAAGATCAACACCACCCAGACCAGAGCTTTTTACTTGTATTCAGTTTTTCTGATGAATAGTTATGGTTGCCACATGTTATATAGCCTTCGTGTCTTCATGTTAAACTGAAGATGTATTGGGAACTGCAGAACAAAAAGTTTCTGTGCAGTTGAATTTGTCTCTTAAAACTCAGATTTATGACAATCCAGAACAAACATTTCTATAAAACTGTTCACATCCAAATGAACGTTAACTCTTCAAACATTATATCTGTTTTTTTACATGCAACAACTTTAAACAAATAATCAGGACACTGATGAGTGGATGAAAGACTTCACAGAGCTCCTAACTTCATCTTCCTGTGCACCCAACAGTTTCTATCTGCTCTGCAACCTTCGCTTTATCCACACTCAGTTTCCATCTATTTCTTCCACCAACACGCAGCTTGCTGAGGAAAATAAGCTTTGAACAAAACGGAATCCTCTGCTTCCCTACATCTGTGTTGGCACACTACCAGGATTGCCTTTAAACCGTATCGTCACAGCAACGAGCACCACCACATCACCTTTATCCTCTTACAGCAGTCTGCTGGGGTTCACTCTGAGGGCAGCAGATGGACACTCAGGAAACTAAAACATTCACTCAATATTTAGTGGTATTCAATTTGGGCAGGGGCAACAGGAATGAGGGCTGTTAGCTCCACTATGGAGCAATTGGATTGCTGTGATTGATCAACCCTAACCTCATCGCGCCCATGTTGCTAACGCACGTTAAATTCACCACTAACAACAGTGTTGTGGTTGTATTTGTGCATTGTGGGTGTTTGATGTTTAATTTGTTCAATCAATCCATGCAGGCTTAAAGACCCCCTCCAATGAAAATCGTGTTTTTTTTTCTGGTTTTAACATATTATTGAGGCATTTTTCTTAAGCTACAGGACATATCTAAAACAATTTAAGCTCAAAGTTGCATTTCTGAGAATTTCTGCATTCAAATCGCTGACCCTTGAACTGGACTAGCCCAGAGTTCAACTAAAATGTATGTAAAACAAACATATTTTAATGTTTTTCAATGAAATTTGTTGTTTCAATATCTATATTACTGTAATGCATTTGTGATTAAAATGGCAGCAGATTTATTTATGTATTTATGTCAGACTTGTGCTATTTGGAGAAATACCCTGAGGGCCCCTTTTATGGTTCCTGGGGACATCACGGGGGCCCGTGGGCACCAGGTTGGTGACCCTTGCTCTAAACAGTCCAGGAAAGCTCAGGGAACGTTGTGTTGTGGGATTTATTATCATTAACATTACTATTACTAATGTTATTTTTATTGTGACAGTTTAAAGAGATAATGATACGAGAGTAATGTTATGTGTCACAGTTTTATTTTGAAGGGCAGTTCAGGGGGTGGAAGGGTTGTTGCTGGTTCCGGTCAGCGGCTGTTATGCTAAGGAAAGCCGCTCTGTTCTGAACTGTTCTGTGGATAAGTGGAGAAGTTGTAAGCAGTGGGTTACTGCTGACATTAGTCTGAATAAAATGTCACTAGACGAGTAAACCGAGAGTTCACCCTTCTCATTGGGCATGTGGGACTGCTCTTACTTTACCAATAAACATAGCGCTGAGTTTTATTTGTCGTTTGTTTTATTTCACCAAACATTTACGTGATCGGCGATCACGATCATTAAGGATTTTTTCTAGCCACGTTTCTTCCTCGAAGACGATGGGCTCATACTATCCTTTCAGTTTTTAATAACGCGTTGGAGAGTCCTTAACACAATTTTAGTCATTTCTACAATCTCTTTAAAGGTTTTCTCTGCTTGATGCATGCCAACTCTCTGACCCTTCTCAAACAGACTGATGTCTTTTCCCTGACCACCAGATGTGTCTTTCCACATGGTTGTTGAAGAAACAAAAAGCAACTCATTGCACCAGTTGGGGTTAAATAACCTGTGGCCAGCGGAAAGATCATCGCCCATGCAGTAATTATGCAATAGGAGGCTCGTAGCTATTTGCTTAGTTAAATCCAGGTGGCGACTCTTTTTGGCTAGGCAGTGTGAAAAAGTATGTTAAAGTATGTGTCTGTGTTGGATCAGAACCCCAAACACTTGGATTGGTACCTCTGTTTAGTAAGTACTCTGATTGTTCAGATTATCAGATTATTAAGGTAGCGCGACTCGGTTGCGAATGACCACAGTCACCAATTCTTGTCATGTGTCTTGCCCAGTATGTCTGATCTATGAATTGTGTGTACTGAAACTCTAATTTCCCTTCCCTGGGACAAATAAAGCTTTTCATTTCATTTCATCTGAGGAAAAATAAATAGATACAAATTTGTGTTTAAAAAACATCTCAAAACTTGTCCAAAAATCCCAAAGTTCATCCCAGTGATTTTCTGAAAACTAACATAACTGACGCCCAAGCAGACAATTGTTCTTTTCACAATAAAGCTGAAAATTATACTTTAAAAACACTTGAACATTTCACTCCCATGTAGACATTTGAAGATTTTGACGTGACCTTCAAAATTCTCCCAAAGCTTTTGAAAATCTGTGCATACAGATTTAAACTAGAAGCATTTTGCAGGGAGAACGCAAATATGCAGAACAACAAATGAAAAATTTGTAGCTGGACTAGAAGTTCTGAAAAACTACCTCAGTATAGAAACAAAGCTAATGTTTTGGCACATTAGGGTACCGGTTTACCTGTACACACACACGCACACGCACACGCACACGCACACACACACGCACACACACACACACACACACACACACACACACACACACACACACACACACACACACCACATCTGGTTCAATATATGCGCTGTGATTGACCCAGCTGAATGAAGATTATATTGTAAATTCCCTAAGCAACCCATCCGTGTCACTTTTCTGTTACATATTAGTAAAAGATAAATAAGGAAACAGAATATTAAACAAGAGAGGCCAGAGAAGGGTGCTGTAGTCAAGGTCAGTGCTTAAATTATGCATAATTCAAACTTATAGTAATTGGTCACGCTTTATCATAGTTCTGCTCTATCTGTTCTCTAGCTTTCCATGGTGCATGTGGCGCTGCATGCCAATAGGTGGAGCAAGCAAGTGCTTGGGGCCAACAGAGCCCCCCAGGAGGCTGACAAACATTTCAGCCTGATTCCTGGTTTAATTTATTATTTTAATTGAGGTGAAGGGACAACAGCAGCTCAGGAGGTAGAGCGGGTTGTCCAGTAATCGGAAGGTTGCAAGTTCGATCTCGGCTCCGACCAGAGAATGCTGCTGTTGTGTCCTTGGGCAAGACACTTAATCCGCCTTGCCTGCTGGTGGTGGTCAGAGGGACCTGTGGCGCCTGTGTTCAGCAGCCTGGCCTCTGTCAGTGTGCCCCAGCGCAGGTGTGGCTACATTGTAGCTCATCCCCACCAGTGTGTGGATGTGTGTGTGAATGGGTGAATGACTGATTGTGTTGTGAAGCACGTTGGGGGGTTGTAGAACCCTAAGTTGGCACTACACAAATACAGGCCATTTACCATTTAACACATTGTTTAAAACAGTATTAATGAAATTGCTTTGAACTGAATATAAAATACAAATGAGAAAAACTGGATTGATTTTTCTTACTGTGGAAATTAAAGGACTGGAACCCTTTAATCAATATACTTACACTAGTGGCTTCTAATTGGAATAAATGCCTTCAAAGTCATACTGTGTCTGTGTGTGTGTGTGTGTGGGGGGGGGGGGGGGGGGGAAATACACACACCGGTGCACTGTTTATAAGACCCAAAAGTCACCTACATCACAGCTGAGCTGCAGAAGACAGGATTTGGAGTCTTATTTCCCGATATTTGGACATCCATCATTTGATTGGATAGCAGCAACACAACTCTACCACATGGATGCTTTCTCTCCACAAATAACACAAGCCTGGAGAAGTTTCTGCTGTGTGGAGAAGTTGCTAATGCTAACAGGTAGCCTTTACTAGCAGAGATGTTGTCTGCTGACTCCCGGATGTTAAAACAACAGCAGCCTTCCACGTTAAGTCAAGATGGGTGAGTCCATGAATGTTAAGTGGCAGTGTCACGTAGATCTGTTTTCAAATCCCAGATTTTCTATTTTCTATCAGAAGCTAATGCAGGAGATATGTAGCTGTAGAAGACCATTTTCATGTTCAGCCTGCATGAAAAACTCAGAATGACTGATTGGAATCAGAAATAATCATTAAAAAATGTTTTTTAGTGAACCACACCTTTAAAGAGTTGAACAAACCACGCCTGAACACCAGTAATCATGGCATAATTAAACCTGCAGTAGGTGAATATTTGGGTTTTAGACATTTGGTTACCTCAGTCAAATCTTCCTGTATTTTTGTTTTATTTATTATATGATTTCTAATTTCTTTCAGAGACACGTAAACCTGTCAGGTGTTTACGTTTGATCGTTTATATCTGATTCTGACTCACAACTATCAGCTTTTATTCTGCTGCTAGTGAACTTTCTTTTATAGTTACGCCTCTATCTCCCAGATGGTGACAAAATATGAACAACTAGCAGTTGGAAGTTTCCCCAAATGTCTCAAGACTTTTGGAACGGTTCTTAAGTTTCTCACCAGCTGCATGGCCTTCCTGCTGTTTTGCTCAAACTCACTTCAAACCCCTCTCACTCTAGTTTCTGAGTGGGAAAGCGTGAGAAATGTAGGACAACTAACTTTTGGAGCTAATCTTGGCCAAACTTAGCAAAGAGAAAGGGCTCTAACTATATAACTTTTACAAATGCTGAGATAAGATTTGGTGTCCCTGTGCTGAATGAGAATGCAAGCTGCTTACTTTTCCTTGCGATAGTACAAGGCGTACTTGGTTGGAAGCCCACCGTCCGAACCCGGCTCCCACCAGCAGGTGAATGTCTCTTTTTCAGGAGACCGACATCTCGTTAGCGTTGGTTTCCCTGGTGGGCTGTAGCCTAAAGACACACGCAGCATAAAACTCAAAAACCAAATGCTAAAAATAAAACCAAATATCACAAAAAAATATCTGAGATGCACAACGTTTGAACCGAAAACACCAGAAAAAATCCCTTGCTGTTACTTTTTACTAGTTAATCATGCAACCCTGGCTCCAATTTCCTGTTTCAACAGCCAGCCAATTTCCAGACCCATCTCAGATGTCTGAAGTCATCTACTGAAACAGTCTTTTTTTTTTTCAAAGTCTCACTGCCGACAAACACCTATGCAATCTCCCTATGGGTATTTGAAGACATGAACTCTATTAACACACTAGCTTTCTCTGGGCCTAATTAATCTGTCCCGACTCCCGTGTCTGTTCCTCCTGTTTTAACCTTTATATCACTGACCAAAGTACACACGATTATGTCCATCTGCTGGCCAGAGATATTGTTTATTGTTCCTCCTATTTTCAGACTTCTATTAATAGAAAATCACTTTAAATGCTTAGAAAAACCCTCACAGAGAAGATGACGTTCAGTACCATTAGGTATTATGGACTATACGAGGCAGAAATATTTCGTTTTTAACTTATAACGTCTGAAATATTAAAACGTAATCCTACAAAAATGTCTAATTAATTTTTATTCCTGAAAACTTTAGTCTACAAAGGCAGGTGTAATAATAATGGTTTTAATGATGCAGTTAAATGTGATGCTGTGTAAAACTAAATGTTAGGATTTCAGAAGAAAAACAACGTGTTTGTGTGCAGCACAGTTAATGTTTTACCTTGAGCTCTGGGTTATATTGTTTATATATTAATGAGCTGACTGACGTTTGTCCAGTGTCAACAGGTACAAACACAAAAAATGCATTTTTAGCAGGTTTTGAGCTAAACCTGGCTCATCTGGATAAAGAACATACCTTTTTGGCTGACATTCATGTGTCTCTTTGCAAAGAAGCAGCTCAGGTGTTTTACCTATGTTTTCAGTACACACTTGGAGGACCAACACTTACTTGTTCCGGTTGCGTGCAGCATGAATAACAGCAGCAACCGCAGCAAAATACCTCCCTCAGCCTTCCTCATCGTGGCACCACAAAGACTCGGCTGTGGGACGGAGAAGAAAACAAACAAAGACAGGTGAGGATGGGGAAAGTTACTGATCTGTGCTCTTGACAAATCCTTTGACCTGTGATGTTTGACGACAAAGAAAAAGTGCATCCGAGATATTTTCTCATTCATTTTTGGGTTGAAGGCTCAATGAGATAAACTTACAGGATAGATTAAATCTTTAAAAGTGGGATTGTGTGGAAACTCAATCAGATAGTATCTTACCTGCTGTAGATAAACCTTTAAATGACTAGTCTGATGAAACACACTGTTCAAAGGACCCGCGAGATAACAGACAGACGAGCAGGCCTGCTATTTGTAACATCATCTATTTAACATTAATATGGAAAAAGTGTTTTTTTTTATTTCTGATGCAAAAACCTGCAGATGACTTATGTAAATAAGTGTTTCAAGCAATATTCGCAGGTTAATTAATTTATTTATGACGTTTTTGAGATTGTTTTTTTGTATAAGATCCTCTGTGGTGTTGGCTATACTTTAAGCCTAGTTTATACTTCTCCGTCTGCGTTGGTACAGCAACACCATCATTCGTCGTTGCAACGGCTCTTCAACAGGCTCACAATGATGGATGGAGAAGAATCCACTTTTCTAAATATCCATTCAAATCGACAGACAGCGCAAGCTTGTGATTGGTCAGGGTGCCGCTTCTTTTAACTCTGTGACAGTACCGCCATTCCCCCTCCCAAAAAATAAAATGAAAGCTGAACAAATCTAGTGACAGACACGGGGCAGACTGAAGAACGTCTCTTGGAAAAAGTCTGACGATAAAAATGTTAGTACACACGTGACCGAGTACGATGATAGCAGACTCTTTTATTTGTGTCAGGAAATTACAGGAAATGTGAGTTTAGAGGTGGTGACTGCATCGACAAGTGGATAACTAATTTGTTCATGTTAAAAAGTCTCTGAAATACATAAATACAATATTAACACACTAGAGACGTGACTGCAGCGATGGTAGGATACCCCAGAAAAGCGCTATGCCCTCCGCTGTCCTGGCGGGGAATTGCCTTTACAACAGTGACACATCGACAGATGAGAATAAAGGCAAATGTCTTCGTGGACACGTGCGCACAAAGTTGCTGAAGCTGGGCAGACACTGTTTTCACTAATAGCGTTCAGCTTCAGCTCAAACTGTACGACTTACTGGCAGAGCAAATCTCACGAGTCATGTGCTCACACCGTACCACCCAGTAGGGGTTGTACGAACTAGTCGACTAGTCGACTTCACGGCTCTGTAGTGACTTTTATGCCTGTCATCAACTAGTCGCTGTCACGTGATAATGACTGACAAGATGCAGTCCTCGGAAAAGACAGCAGGTGATGAGCCCCTGCGCGTCTGGATCGAGGTGGAGGCGACGCGGTACTGACACCGGCGGTAAAACGGACATTTAACCAAACTGTGACCTTTTCCCTCTTGCAATTTAACCTTCCCCTCACCCCCATCCTAATCTTAACCAGTTTGTGCATGCAAAGCTCTGATCGTTGACGTGCGCTCCAGACATTGCATTCTGAGCACCGCCAAATCAGGTGTCACCACCTCAAAAACAAATTAAACACGCGATCGTTCATGTCGGCTCATTTCCTTTCATGTTTTCTGTCTGTTATTTGTGCCTGATGCATTTCGCTGCTGCGGAGCGAGGCGCATCACCTGTTGTCCTCCGGTGACACACCCCCAAGATTCCACTATCTCCACTCCGCTCCGCTCCGGCATGAACTCCGCAGCAAAAACGGTCCCGTTGTAGTCGGCCGGCGAGCAGCGGCACTCCACTGTTTTTGCGGTCGGTAGATCTTTTAGAACTGCAGTTCAAATGTAACTCATAAGGTGAATATGAACGCAGGTAGCAGTTTCTCTTTAGGATTGAGAGGAGATGCAGGAAGATAATAAACAGGCAGGACAGAAAAATAGTCAAATAAAAACAAGTTAGTTTTTGTACCTGGTGGTTGCAACAAACAGACACCACTGAAGGTAATCAGAAGTGAGGAACAGAAAATAATTATTTTAATGTTTAGAGCAGCAGGAAAGGCTGCAGGCGCATCAGTGAGTTTGCGGCTGCTGCGCAGGGGGAGGTGGGAGAGGACTGAAGTAGGATGCAGAAACTACCGTTGTTAAAAGAGATGTGTTAACTTAGAAAATGTGGGCGCAATTTTAATTGTCAAAAACTCCAGCGAACCTACCGACCAACCCCCCCCCCCCGCTTCCGGCGTATGACGTCATCAACGACTAGTCGAAGTCGACTCGACTTTCATTACTTGACTGTCGACTTTAAAAAAAATAAAGTCGTTCAGGCCCTACCACCCAGTGCGTCTGGTAGCAACACATCAGACCTAAAAATATGCTAAAAATAGCAGTTTTCACATGACGCGGCTGACTTTTTTGTGTTTATTGATTGTTGTCTTTTGGGAGTGCTGTAGGAGGACACACAGGGATTCATGGGGGTTGGAGAAGGAAAACAAAAGTAAATCAATGTTTTGTGATTAGTTTAATTTGACATAATCACCGCAAACACGCTTCCTTGGCAATCCTCATCATTGTGTGCGGGAAACAAAGTGTATAAATAAAAACAAATGATGTGTGTTAATAAGGAAATGGCTGGCGAGCCGTGTCGATGCATGTTTGCACATGTGCCGTGAGTGGTTTTGGTACTTATTGGGTCACAGCCGCTCGCAGCGCAGTGAGATACCATCACGAGGGAAGAGCAAAAACAAGCAGATTCTCGCATGAGGGGAAAAATTAGCTCAAAAAAGTGAAAAAATGCACAGTGTACACCCGACTTGACGGAAAAGTATAACCTAGCCTTTAGCCTATCAATCTGGTCTGAGCTATCATGTGCACAGCTGTTAACATGAGGTAAGATATTAACTGTGCATTATCTTTCACAAAACCTGCTTCTACACTTCTGAACTATCCTTAGAAATCCCTTGAAGGTAGTTGCCTAAAGCAAAACATGCTTTGCACAGGCGAACAGTAAGTACTAGAACCCCATCAGACATTATATCATTTACAGCAGGGTTAAAAAGTAAAACAATGACTTAGGGAATGTCGGCTGATTTGTTCCATTTAACCTGTGCAGGGCACCAGCCCTTGACATGCATAAGAGGGAGGAAAAAATGAATGAACATGATCAAGTGAGAGATGAAAAATCCTTTTCAGTGGGAATGCATTCTGGTTTAGAAAGGATTAAAAAACATCCTCTCAGTTTCTGACTACCTCAACCAGCTGGCACATGCAGCGTGACTGATTGCATAACATGAGTTAGAGCTTCAGAACAGAGACACGCGCGCAGCAGGAGGCTGGCCGGCTGCGTGCAACTGTCTAGACTTCCCTCCACAGCATAGAAGTCTGCATTTGCTTACCCCGGACCAGATTCGTTATTACTCTGCATGATGGTTGTCTTTTCTTTTTAACAGAAAATGATGCGTGGAAAAAAATTGAAAAATACAAGGTCATTGAATTTACTGTGGTTACACCGATGACAAAGACGATTTTGTGACTTTTCTCCACATTTAAACACAGTTTCACGAACAACTGATGATGACGATAAGTATAGGAATAGAGATGACAGCTGATTCATTTGAGATTCTTAAATAGACAAATCTGACTTTAAAGTGTATTCCAAACTAAAACACCTGTAGCTGAATATAGTTGATATATTCTTTACACTTTTATTATGTCCAGAGATTAATCTGTGAACTGGGCCCTTATAATCAGAAGAGGTTGTTTTTACTTAGGGAGTTTTATTCAAACACTTTGTATTGAATTAGAGACAAGAAAAGAGAGAGTTGGGATCGTTTAAGAATCTTTAATGTCCACTCATTTATAACAATGAACTAAGACGCAAATACGACTAGAAGGAGAAGCGTGTACCTCTCATAATATTTCTGCCAGATTGGCTTTGTAACTGAATGGTGACTGATTTATTAAACAAGATTGTGTTTGTGTGAGACAAAAGCCTCAGAGCAAATAGAGCAAATAGAGCTTGTTTCTACCAACCACCAATCGGTTGCTCTGACGAAAGCGACAGTGGACGCTGAAACATGTCAGCAAAGGTAAAAACTAGCTCTACTTGCTCTGTGAATGATGAAGAACCACAAAACATTAAATCTGTGCAGAAAAGTTGCACAGGTGGGATTTGAACCTGCATCCATCTCCAACTGCCCAACTATGCAGCCCCCAGAACCTTGGTGTGAGATGCATTGATTTTTAACCCAAAGCATGTACAGTTGCTGTAGTTTGACATGATTCAGAAAAAGGCTTAATTTACTTTTGTAGTGAGTCTTTGTTCTGTTGGCTTGGATCTAGGCTTGGACCGTGTGCACCATGCTTGTGCACACTGCCCGGCCAGCACTCAACCACAACATGGAGAGTTTCCTTTCTGCCTGTGCTTTTTTCTCCATGTCACGTTAATAGCAGCCACGGTGAAACATGGAGGCACAACATTCAAATACAGGAGTGTCGGTGGTTTTTCAAAGAATGTCACAGTGGTTGAGTGTAAATACGTGCGAAACACTTAAGCTCTGGGTGGAAATCTGCAACACATTCTCACACCCAAAGTGTCAAAATATGACGCGTGTGACCAAGCCTCAACATATGACGATTCAGGATACCCCAGTGCGTCAGGAGAGGACGAATTGAGGACGCACTGTCCGAGAGCGTCGGTGTCCAACGCCCGCGGTGAGACGGACGTTAGACCGACTTGTGAACTACTTAACCTTCCCCTCACCCCCATTCTAACCTTAACTCAGCTGAGTTACTGTGTTATGGTTAGGATTGGGGTGAGGGGAAGGTTGGATCGCAAAATAATGTCCGTGTGACCGTGGGCGTCAGATACGGACGCCAGCGGTGTGACGTGTCCCTGCGTGTCCCTCATCGCCTTCTCCAGACGCGCTGGGGCATCCGGAATCGTCATATATTGAGGCTTGGTCACACGCGTCATATTTTTACACTTTGGGTGTGAGAATGTGTTGCAACACAATCTAAGAATCCATCCATCCATCCATTGTCGGAACCCGCTTTGTCCATGTAGGGTCGCGGGGGGACTGGTGCCTATCTCCAGCGGTCAATGGGCAATCAGGCGTGGTACACCCTGGACAGAGAGCCAGTCCAGCGCAGGGCAACACAGAGACACACAGGACAAACAATCATGCACACACACACACACACACACACACACACACACACACACACACACACACACACACCTAAGGACAATTTAGACACACCAATCAACCTAACAGTCATGTTTTTGGACTGTGGGAGGAAGCCGGAGTACCCAGAGAGAACCCATGCATGCACAGGGAGAACATACAAACTCCATGCAGAAAGATCCCAGGCTGGGAAGCGAACCCAGGACCTTCTTGCTGCAAGGCAACAGCTCTAACCACTGCGCCACTGCGCAGCCCCAATCTAAGAATCACAAAGAATTTTTAGAAAATAAAATACATACACCCATTTTATCAATTAATAAAACTAGAATTTAAACTAAAAATAATCAATAATTGTGAGATTAAATAAACATGTTTACATAGAGCTCCACTTCCACCGCATTTAACTGTAACTATGTACATTTGCATGAATGCTTTCTAATATAATACACAACTGTGGACAAGTCACGGGGTACTTTTGTTGTTTTCGGCCGCAGGACTAACATCTACCATGACGGACGTTTCCACATAACTTTTACAGTGTGGCAACAAAGGGACAGAATACTTTGTGCTCTTCTGGAATGTTTTTGGAACGTGTTGCGAGAAAACAATCCAAAAAAGACTATTTTCAGCAAGCTAAGACTCACTTTGTGTGGTTTGAAATGATTTGAAGTACTGCATTTCACAACTCAACATGCGCTTCCAGGTAAATTCTACATTAATAACATGCTGCAATACCGGTCTGGGGTGGGGCTGCCTGGGCATGTTGTCACATCATGTGTGACTGTTTGACTTGTCTAACAAAGACACCTGAAAAACTAGAAAACTTTAATTAGAATTAAAGTTAACACTTAAAAAAAGCCCATCTCACCTTTAAAACCTTCCATGAAGCAACCATTAGGGGTTTGTGCCTTCATTTCAATGGCGTCATCTTGATCTGATAATGGGTATTAAGATCAAGTCGCTGGATTAGCCTCCTGCTACATATAGCCAGCCGTCTTATGTAACCAACTTCATAAGCTGCTGGGGGAGAAGTGCTGGTCATTACAGTGCTCTTGTTCAAGGGTTCTTCATGCTTTCTGTAGGTCTTTAGAGCCTTTCTTTAGGTGTTGAAGATATTTTTTGTTTTTTAAGCCACTTAATTTTGACTTATAAACCATTCAAGGCTCTTGAAATCATGTTCTGAACCCAGCGTTAAATGGATTTAGGCACTTGTCTCCAGCAACCTGTCACAAACACTGTTTTTAAACATTGATTCCCATTGAATCTAGTTTGAATTTTAGTATTTGTGTGCATGTCACAGCTATAAAATTTACATTTTTACTAGCTTTGTTTTAATATTTGTATAGATCAGGACTATATTCTGAACTCACAAGTAGATGTAGCCTGACCAGCCAGCCTATGATACTGTCTGAAACTAGAAACTCCATGTACAGCCCTTTACAGTACCCAGATTACTCAAGCTATGATCTATTTAGCATTCATTAAAAGCCTGGATATTCCCTGTGGATCCTGGAATGTGAGCGGAGCTCCAACATTCTTCCTTGTTTTCCTCTTGTCCAAATAGGACGTTAGCGCTAGCTCAGGCTAGCCTTAGCAGGAGCTTGGGCTAGGATATAGAAGCTCAAACTAGTGTTGCATTCCCACCAACACCATTTATTTAACGCCACAGTGAAGTAGGTTGGGACATGAAATGGTAAGAAGGTGTGACTCAGCGACAACGCGTTCAACCAGCATTTCTCAGAATGAATTTTATTTATTTATTTATTTATTTAGGAAGTGGGTCAATACATATTAATGAACATTTCAATAAATGTAAATATGCCAGATTATAGCCTTGGGCTAATTTCCATCTGCAGACCCTCCGGCAGGTTGATGTTAGACACAAAGTAGTGTAAACATACAGAGATAGTATTTACAAGTCATGTGACAGAGACAAAAACTGTCATCATTTATCTGTGGCTGCTATGTGTATGAAGGAAATCAGGTCAGAGACATCTATATTAAACCCTTTTCAGATAGACACTCTGGAATATGTGTGGACAATTCAATCCGGTTTTTAACCGGAACTGTGTTTTCAGACACACCACTTTTGTACCGGAACTTGTCCTTTCGGCTGCGTTCACACAGCAGGGAAAAGTTCCAGATGTTGGGGGGTCGGACTTATGTTAAGCATAATTCTGCGCACACGAAGATGCATAAAAGACCTGGATGATGAAGCTCAGGAATCACTGAAGCGGTGTGAAGCGCTCCGTCGCGCGTCTAGACGGTACCGTAGGAGGCGAGCTGCCATGGTTCATCGCATGCTACAGCATCGGGCTATCTAGGTGCGCACAGCGTCCCCCGGTCCCCTCCCCCTCCTCCCTGTCCGGAACTCGACCTCACCAGTCTGAAGCAGCCACCCTGTCCATAACAAGTCCGACCTGTTACTAGGGGCTTCGTCCGGTTTAATTACGGAAAACGTTATCCGGATGTTTGTATTCAGACACAAAGGTCTTGCGGACAGAGTCCGGAACATTTCCGTTTTTCATGGCCTGTCTGAAGGGGGCTTTAGACACCTCGAGCTTCCTATATTCAACATCAAGGTAAGGTCTAGCACCCCTTTAAAATGTTCCTCACACTCGTTCATGTGAACATTATTTTTTTAACCACTGATGTTCACTTCAGGTTACAGTTAGCTCTGGGGAAATGTTTTGATATTCCTGCACATACAGGCTGCATATGAGACTACTGGAATCACATGACTTTTCCTGGTGAATGTTCACACATTTCCCACAGCTTTGCACAATTTCCTTCAGTCTGTTATGGGTTAGGGTTAATCTACAAAAAGGCCAGTCAAATTCTGCTCTGCACCATGCTCCCATCAGCAGAGGTTGCTCCCTCACTCCACATGACTCAAAGCTCCACTCCAGGTAATAGACCTGACCCTACCCAAGCATCAGTGGAGATGTGAACAGCAGCCATGAAGCAGGAACTAATTACTCAAACAAAAGCTAAGATGCAGCATTTACTGTAGAGAGAAATACCAAAATCAGGCTGATAATACTCTGTTTTCATACATAGGGTTACACTTTTGGTGTAATAATAAAAAATGTCATCTTTGTGAACCACTTGTTGCTTAGGACACACGTGTCTTGTTTAAACCTTTTTCTACAACATTCTATTTTCTTACTACGCTTAAAATTTTTTGTGTTTATCTGTTTTTTACTAGTTTAACAATCCCGCACCTCCAGAAAAAACAACAACCATAACTTTTCAACCAAAAGGGAAAATTTATATTCAATTACATTTAATTTTAAAGCGCAACTACAGTAATGCCATCTGCCAGTAACAGCATAAAAATTATAAAAACATTTACTGACTAAACCTATTGAGAGACTATTAAACTGAAAGGTCAGCTAGAAAGGATAGCACAGACTTTGTTGTTTACATTTTTGTAAATGTCAGTTTATAAATTCTAGTATAAAATAGTTACTTTTTTTTTTACCAATTAATGATTGAAGATTATTAGGCTGAATAGCATTTATGCATTATTTACATGTCCTTTAACCTATAGAGACATTATTCGTCCTTCTCTTGTTTTTCTTGTCCCTTTTCTTGTTTTTTTAAGCACACATTTAATCTGTTGTGGTCAGGGACAAGAACTGAACTGAAAATGAGCTCCAAAGACACCAAAGTCCAAAAATAAATATGAAAAAACCTTCAGAGACACTGAAGAAAAAGAAATATTTATCAAAAGTGTGGAGCATGCACCGTTGTGCAGTGGTTAGTGCTGCTGCCTTGCAGCTGGAAGGTTCCAGATTCGATTCCCAACCTGGGGTCTTTCTGCATGGAGTTTGCATGTTCTCTCTGTGCACGCATGGGTTCTCTCAGAGGACTCCGGTCCAAAATTATCAGGTTGATAGGTGTGAGTGTGTGTGTGCATGGTTGTTTTTCCTGTGTGTTACCCTGTGATGGACCAATAACCTGTGTGCACCCCACCTACTGGAGACAAATACCAGCCCCCCACAACCCTGCATGCGCCAGTGGGTATAAAAAAAAATAGTTGGATGGATCAAACATGTTTAAAAAGGTCTGGCAGCTTTGAAGCCAAGCACGAAGGAATTTCAAATTTTTGCACAGAATATAATTTTTTAATGATTGTGTTTTGCTTAAAGAGACTGTGTGTATTTTCTCTGGCAGTAGGGGGCAGTACATACCTAAATTATTGCAATCAAGCAGTATTTTTGTGTTTGAGTAAGACCTTACCAACAAATGGCCATTAGGGTCAAAAATACCAGGGAGCCAACCTCCATCAAAATGACAAGAACATCAGACTGCCTTTCATCACTGACGTGAAGAGGTAAATGTGTAAAACAACAAAATTTATGAATGGCGAAAGTTTTGTAACTGTTACAAATCAGTAAATGTATTTTGTCCTCATGGGCTTCTGTAGAAGGAAACATGGCGTCTAATTTGGCATCGCCCAGAGATTTAGACCTGTTCCCATAGATTTTAGACCCGGTTTTTATGGTTATATGTTATGAAGCTGCCAATCTTTTTCAACAACATTTCATTGGTTATATCCAATGATTACTTAATAGTAAAAACTACATATTGTCCCTTTAAAACATCTAGTTTTCTTGTATTTCAGCCAATCCCATTAGTTTATATATTTCTTTCTGCTCTCCTGTCACAGTTACTGTCATCATTCGTGTCACTCCTTTTTATCTTAGGAGGGTTTGTTTTGTTGGAAGATGCTTGTTGCTTCATGTCTGATCTTGGGTTTGCTCCCATTTTTGTCTCTGACTTTTACACTCTTTTTGTCCTTTTAGTTTTGTTGTGGTATAGGCTATAACCCACCAGCTGCCTGACAACCTTCATTTGGTCTACATAAGGGCTCCCCAGCACCACCACCGTGACAACAACATTAGAAAGTGATGGTTAAGCAACAGAACATAGGCAGCATGAAAACCCATTTGTAGTTAATGCAACATGTGCGTTCATCTGCATCTATGCCTAGATGACATGCTAGATATGAATGAGCAGGTTGCAGAGAAGAAGCAAAATGTTGTGCAAAAGGCTGCATGCATTGAATGTGACCGTGGACCCCAGAAACATTAGGTTTCAACTTTAAAGAAAAAAGACCGTTTGTGATGTTATCTGAGGCTAAATGAAAACATTAAATTGTCGTAACCTTTATATTATTAGCACCCCCAATTCCCTGTGCGATGTAAATACAGATTTGATAAGAAATGACTCAGCAAGGTCATCAGAAGGCTAAGATGTAAATTCAGCCAATTGATGAATAATTCATAGGGCGTGTTCTTCTATGGCCTCTCAGTTTCAAAAAGGTGCAAAGAGGATGTGTCAAATGACACGTCTGGGGCCAGATGTGAGCAGTGATGCATCACCTGGCAGGAGTCGAACGCTGGAGCGGACCACCTTTGTAATCGAGGAGCATCGAGTGGGCTGACCGCCACGGCACAGTTCCAGAAGTTCTGTTTCTGAGAACCTGCCTCTCTGTTCCAGAAGGTTTCAAAGATACATACGCCCATTTTTCTGTTTTATATTAACTTATGTTTAGTGCAAATAAAACAAGGTAATGAAACTGTCTGCACTTTCTGTCATGCTCCTGTTCAACATGGAATGCCAGCACTTCATTTCATTGCACTTAAAAGCCTCCGTATTTAGAACAAGGACTATCTGAACCAGCAGGTTTTTTGTGTTTAAAGAGTGGCTGGTGCCTGTAGCAGCGCCACTGTTGATTACAAAAGTCTCATTTTACCGTACAGAACAACTCGGAACTTTGGACATGAAGCTACAGGCCAGCGGTTTAGCAGGAGCAGAAGCAGATACCAGAAATCACTCAAAGCACTCTCGTATCAAATCTTGACCTGAAATCCAGCTCAGACTGGAACAGACCTGACACTTCCCAGTACTGTAAAAAACCGGTTTGAACAGTAGCACAAATGCATTTCTAGGAACTATTTTTCCTCATGTGGGCAGTCAAGGGTAGAAAGTAAAGAGAACCAAATGGAAAATCATAAGCTGTTGACTAATTTTAACTGCAAAGCAAATGAATCTAATGATCCACATGACATAATATCATTCAGGTGAAAGTTTTACAGAGGATTTAACACGTTTACCTTTAACACGGTAGTAAGTTTTATTGGTTTCTTTTCAATGTAACCCTTGGATTCCCTATCATTTGGATGTGAGCTGACTTCTCCATTTTCTTTGTAAAAGCTCTCATTTATAAAACACAATATGACATTAAACTTTAGTTATAAAGCACCATAAATAAAAATATATGGTTGACCAAATTTTTGTATGATGTGCAAGATACAAATAGCACAGCCAAACAAAAAATAAAACATCGCCTACAGCTGAAAGGGCTTAAAGGCAGAAGTATAAAACATTTCAAGGCATTTCAAACAAATAAAAGCCAGGAGAAAATGAGTTGTGGGTGATCAGTGAAGGTCTGACTGATCCCTTCAGCATAGGGCTTCAGTTGGTTTAAAAACAGTAGTTGTAAGTTTTGAAATTGCCTTAAAGACCAAGTTCACTCAGAAACCATTTTTTACTTGTTGTCTTTTAAATTTATGATAGGTCATTCTGAGTTTAACATGCAAGTTGAACGTGAAAATGCTTCTTTACCCCATTTGCCACATTACCCATCGATAGAAAATAGATGGGGAAACGCTCATTTAAAAGAAAAACAGTCAGATCCATGCCACAGTGAAGATTTGCATTCATGGAATCTTCCATCTTGGCTCCCAATGGGGAAGGCTGTTGTTGATTTAAAGTCCCAGTACAGGAGAGCACGTCTCAGCAAGTAGACGCTTGCCGTTAGCATTAGCAACTCCACAACATGGCAGAACTCCTTCAGGCTTGTGGTATTTGAGGCAATAAAGCATAAACAAAGTAAACTAAGGGGGCATAGTTGCTGTTAACTAATCAGAGGCAAGATGTCAGAATATTAGGACATAAGACTCCAAATCCTGCTGTCTTCTTCTCCCCTATGTGCTCTGGCTAACTCCTACCTCCTGAAACAAGAGCGCCAGAGCTAATTTCATTTTTGTCATGTATAATAAAGACTACTGTAAATGCATTAAAATACAAGTGAACTTGGTCTTTAAATGAGAGAATACAATTTTCTAAGTCAACAGTTATCCACATAAGAATCAAATTGAATATGTTGTTTTCCAGAATCCCTTGGCCAAAGAGAAAAAGGCACACAGAAAAAAAAAGAAAAGGACCAAGGACAGAACCTTGTGGGATGCCCAAGGAAATAAAAGCAGAGCTGGAGAAATAAATCATTCACCAATTTTAACCGTTAATTTTGAAGAGTTTTCTTATTTAGAGATGAACAAATTTTGCACAACATGCTATAGATAACAACACATTCTTCAGTAATGTTTTCTGCAACAAAAGTGCATGCAAGATTATGCAATTCTCCAGTTTTACCACAAAGCAGAATTGTTTGCCACACACGGCGTGCTAGTTGAATGCACAAATGTATGGGCTTAAATAAGGGCCATAATGTTGTTGTAGTTAAAAGAAAAATTTGAAATTGAAAATATGTAAACTGAAAGCAAAAGTCACATTTTTAGAGTGAACTTTGAAAAAGAAAGACTTGGATTTAAAATAAAATCAAACGTTTGGAATATTTGTAAGAACTGAAACCCCAATGGTATTTTTATTTAGAATTTTTCTGAGTAAACTTTACTAAAGAATTTTCAGTAATTTTTTTTTAATTATTGTTTTTTTAAAAATCCATTCAGTCTCAGATTACATTTTTTTCACATTCAGATCTTTTTAATTAATGTACAAAAAATTTCTTCAGGTTCAGATTTTTCTTTCAGCTTCAGATTTTTTTTTCACTTTCGGATCTGTATTTTTCAGTTACAGACTTTTGGCCCTGTTTTGGCCTGGTGGGCATGGCTACACAGAGAGGGGCGGGGAATCATGAGTGACAGCAGGACGCTGGAGGCTGAAGACGGCCCATTTTTCATGTTGCCTTCAGGAAACCTGGGAATAAACACAATTTATCAAACACCTCCTGCACTGTATTATTTGATAATGGTTAGATAACATGTCATGCATAACTGCTTAAACTCAGTTACTAAAGCTCTTTCAATCAGTAATGTGTACAAATTACGCAGTGACTGATCAATTATGAGAAGTTTTCCCAACTACTACGTTAGAAGTAGTAGAAGTTAGGCACGGACAGACAGGGAAGTTGTCCGGGGCGGCATTTTTTCATGACACAAAAGGGACGCACAAGCGCTGAGTAAAAAAATTAAAAAGAAAGAAATCTGTGCCGCACCGAGGTTTTCTATTCTATCTGTCATATCACAGAGTCTGGATTGGAAACAACAAGTTGGCGCCCCCTGCAGCTGCAGGCGCTCCTGCTGACTGAGAGGGTTCAGGTGCACTGTGTGTGTATGAAGAAGAGGAAGGGGAGGGGCGCGGCGGGGGAATTCACCTCTGGGTCTTTCCCAAATGAAATGAGCGGGTAGGGGCTGAATCAACTGTATTAACATGGCTAAAGTCAATCACATCTTGATGTTCTTCCATTTAACACACGTTTCATTCATAATATCATAAACACAGGCCTATCATTCTTTCAGGTTTTTCTGAATTGTGTGAAATGGCCGAATAAAAAAAGGAAAAACAAAACGATTTTGTGGTCACCCACCCAGGTCAAATTGTTTAGTCCTGACTAAAGGAAACTTATTGAGTCAAGAGCCAAACAGAAGAGATGAACATGAAAAAGCTAAAACCACCAGCCGCATTGTGGGGGCCTGGGAAAGACCCAGAGGTGAATTCCCCCACCGCGCCCCTCCCCTTCCTCTTCTTCATACACACACGGTACACCCACCTGAACCCTCTCAGTCAGCAGGAGCGCCTGCAGCTGCAGGGGGCGCCAACTTGCTGTTTCCAATCCAGACTCTGTGATATGACAGATTGAATATAAACCTCGGTGCGGCGCAGATTTCTTTCTTTTTATTTTTTTACTCAGCGCTTGCCCTTTTGTGTCATGAAAAAATGCCGCCCCGGACAACTGCCCTGTCTGACCGTGCCTAAAACTGCTACTGATTTCACCATGAAAATTAAATAAAAAAACAGAATAGCCGAAAATGAATCTTACTTTTAACCGTAACAATAGCCACTTCGTAAATTCTTAGCATTCACAGACTGCAGTGTAACTTTTCCAAACTTAAACACTCACCTGACTGTTCGCACCAGCAGTGTTGTTGGATGACGACGCCATCGTTCCCTGAGGCACAACAGCAGCACCCACGTATGCTACTTTGAGAGCATGGGAAATGATCACTTCTCACGTAGTAGTTGGGAAAACTTCTCATAATTGATCAGTCACTGTGTAATTTGTACACATTACTGATTGAAAGAGCTTTAGTAACTGAGTTTAAGCAGTTATGCATGACATGTTATCTAACCATTATCAAATAATACAGTGCAGGTTACTGATTGAAAGAGCTTTAGTAACTGAGTTTAAGCAGTTATGCATGACATGTTATCTAACCATTATCAAATAATACAGTGCAGGAGGTGTTTGATAAATTGTGTTTATTCCCAGGTTTCCTGAAGGCAACATGAAAAATGGGCCGTCTTCAGCCTCCAGCGTCCTGCTGTCACTCATGATTCCCCGCCCCTCTCTGTGTAGCCACGCCCACCAGGCCAAAACAGGGCCAAAAGTCTGTAACTGAAAAATACAGATCCGAAAGTGAAAAAAAAAATCTGAAGCTGAAAGAAAAAATCTGAACCTGAAGAATTTTTTTGTACATTAATTTAAAGGATCTGAATGTGAAAAAATTTAATCTGAGACTGAATGGATTTAAAAAAAAAACAATAATTAAAAAAAATTACTGAAAATTCTTTAGTAAAGTTTACTCAGAAAAATTCTAAATAAAAATATCATTGGGGTTTCAGTTCTTACAAATATTCCAAACGTTTGATTTTATTTTCAATCCAAGTCTTTCTTTTTCAAAGTTCACTCTAAAAATGTGACTTTTGCTTTCAGTTTACATATTTTCAATTTCAAATTTTTCTTTTAACTACACAAACATTTTGGCCCTTATTTAAGCCCATACAAATGGACAGCATGCTCCTTGCCTCTGTTTAGCAGCAGTAATTGCAACATATGGGAATAAACTTGCCTGAATGTGCTTCTCGTAAAGCTGGACCTCCTTACTTTTTTTTACCCAACCTGCAAGCATGTGCCCTCTTGTGTTTTCAAACAACCCAGAGTGGAAAAACAGCTTCAAGGACGACAAACACACCCTTCCCTTCCTGCAGAAGTAATGATCCCACTTATCTTTGGTTGCACCAAAGTTAAGAAATAGGTTAGGGAGATAAGGGGACCATCTGATTTTATAAGCCACTTCAGTGGCTATATGGATCCTGCAATACTCCTTTTAAGTGTTTTCTTAAATGACACATTAGCCCAAGGTTCATGAATGTAAAATAACAGGTCAGATGAAGGTGGCTCCTTTTCCAGCTTATTTATCTATTTTACTGTGACAACTCAACTCAGTCCTGCAGAATTAATATTTATTTCAGCTTTTATAAAAACAATGAAAACAAATGATGAGTTTGAATTGTTTTCCCTCTGAAACGCTGCCATCCTAATGACGATGTCAGTGTAATTAATTTAAATGAGTTGTGCCAAATGTTGCATGGCAAGAGTAAACTTTACGCTAAACCACTGGGTGACCACTAATAAAACTTAAACATATCCACCTCCAACCAAAAGAATGTGCAACTTTTAAAGGGGAAAACAGAAGTTTCTTCAAAAACGGGGCTCTAAGACTCAGTGGTTTAATCATTACAACAGTAATGAACATCCAGTACCCAACACCGAGTTTAAATAAAGCCTGTGTGCCTGATTTAAAGCAAAAAGAGCCAGTAATCTGCCGGCACCAAAGATTGTAATCCAGTCTTGGAGATGGTCATCCTGCTCCAGCAGAGGCCAACAACGTCCCAGCCTGGCCTGAGTTCTAAAAGAATGGACCCCATTAACTCCCCAGACCTACATCCTCTGCTTTAATGGACCGATGACAGCCTCCTCTCAGTGAGACAATCACCGACACTAACGGCTACCGGGGAGATCATGAGATGTTTCTTTAAAAGTGATCCATAAAAGAGAATGAATTAGTGTATTTGCGTTTGCGTCTTACCGACTGCCAACAGGTGTTTTCTGCCTCTTCCTCCGTCCGTCGGTGCGTCCGCACGCGCCTCACTTCCCTCCCGAGAAGATTTAGCGACCTTCACTTTTTTTCTTTATTTTTTCAGGGATGAAATCAGAGAGGTGTACACATACAGCCGTGCGACATGACCAGTTTCAGCCGTCCCGTCAGCGAAGGAGACGCAACAGATCTCTCCGCGCCCTGACTGTGCCGATGAGGGCGGCGAGGAGTGCAGCGTAAACCCCGCCCCTCCCGTCCGCACTCAAGCTCAGCCGCGCACTCCGCAGGTTCAGGTTCCCGCAGATACCGCAAACTCATCAGACGGGTTTGACATCTATATAAATGAGCACACAAATAAAAGTTTTTACCGTGAAGCCATGTGACGGAGACGTTGAGTGTGTAGAAACACAAGGTGCTGCTGCTCACGGGAGGAGCTGAGTAAAAGTGTGGATTACTTATAAAACAACAGTCCCCTGAGTCTAGGGGACAGGAAATGGTCTCTGTGTTGTTCTGATGAGAACTAAGAGACCAAAGACAACACAGATGTGTGTTTTTGTTCACCTAATAGATGTTTGAAATCACTAGAATTTTATTTTGGTAGCTTATTATGAAGAATTTTAGTAATTCTCTGTGATCATTTCTGATCATCTTTTCTTATGTTCTAGTGATCTGTCTTAAATGATGTGTGATGTATTTTTTTAAATGTACATGCATTTCTCTTTAATGAAATCTTATTTGGCATCTTTTTCTTTTAATTTTATTTTCTGGGATGTTTCACAATTTCTCGTATTAATTGAGGCAGGCCTAGAAACTTGTATGACCACGACAACGGAAATACACCCACATGCTCCACAAACATTTCACAGAAATGAACAAACCCATAAAAGCTCTCAGTTCCTCTCTCTAATTAATTGAATTGCTCTTGGAATACATCACAGGAGAAACTCACCTATTTTGTGGAAAGAACATGTAAATTGCTAAAATGACATTAACCCTAAATAAAACCATAATCATGGTAGAAAAGTGGAAATCGACAGTCAGTGAACTGTTTAAATCCACCAGATGCCTCCCTTTGTGACTGAACCGGGGTCCTTATCGACTGTGTCTTTTAGCCTGCATGATGCTTATCTAACCATTTGTCTTCTACATGACAGCGAAGGCCAGTTTCCCATAATGTTCAAAATCATATTTTGCGACCTGGTCATATCTTAGGGCAAGGGAAGGGAAACTAGATGTCATTTTCCACCATAAATTAGTTTGCGATTGTGATCTAAACGTTGTCTTCATAATCCAGGAGCCTCAAATAATGAAGGTGTAAGTGAAAGCACAAACCGGTTATATGGTAACTTTAGAACAAGCCATTGGGGTATATGGTGAGTCAGTGATCTGTGTTAAATGTAAGCATTAATGTGCTACAATAAGGGATCAGGTTACAGGTGATAAGTCTCTGGGAAATGAACAGAAATGAAATTTCCATCTGAGAAAAAAAATCTAGTCTCTCTCTCTCTCTCTTTCTCTCTCTCTCTCTCTCTCTCTCTCTCTCTCTCACTCACTCACTGTGTGTGTTTGTGTGTACGTGGGAGTGTCGGTTCACTGCAGCCTCTAAGAAATGCAAACACAATGCCTATCTGTTTTCCTATCAGAAAACTGGCTTCTTGCTGGTATGAGCAACAAAAACACTGTAAAAAAGCTCTCCTGTGGTAAACCAGCACAATTAGCCGTGAGCTGTAATTGGAACCACTTTAGGACATGATGCTCAACGTATGCGTGCAAATTTTTGGGTTTCTTTACAAAATAATAAAAGCAATCCTTGCTCCAGAAAAAGCAGGCTTCCTCTTTGCGGCTGGCAACTTTTGCTTGCTCTGCATGAGAACAAATATTGTAAAACTCCCTGACGATCACACTGGTGTGCCCTAAATCACTTAAAAAGCTGTCAAGTTTACGACTGGTAAACATAGTGAGGTCTCCAAGCCTATGAAATTCCTCTTGCCACCCATGCACAACGTAACCTCAATTCCCTATATATATATATATATATATATATATATATATATATATATATATATATATATACACACACACATATATCAATCCATCCATCCATCTTCTGAACCCGCTTGTCCATGTAGGGTCGCGGGGGGCTGGTGCCTATCTCCAGCAGTCAACGGGCAATTAGGCGGGGTACACCCTGGACAGAGATGTCCAGGGTGTACCTGGGCAACAGGGCAACACAGAGACACACAGGACAAATGATCACACACACACACTCACACCTAAGGACAGACCAATTAACCTAACAGTCATGTTTTTGGACTGTGGGAGGAAGCCGGAGTACCCGGAGAAAACCCACGCATGCACAGGGAGAACATGCAAACTCCATGCAGAAAGATCCCAGGCCGGGAAGCGAACCCAGGACCTTCTTGCTGCAAGGCAACAGCTCTAACCACTGCGCCACTGCGCAGCCTACATACATACATACATATATATATATATACATACATATATATTCATATATACATATATATAATTAACATTTACTTGTTATTTTCAGTATTAGGAAAAGTATACTTTGTGTATTACCATAATATTTAGTGATTAGGATGTGTTTTTGTTATGTACTGTCCAGTCATGTCTTTTGGTGTCGTGCTTGTGTGTTGGACAGTGAAAAACGTAAATCTTACTCCTTTGAATGTTTAGTGCATGTGAAGTAATCGACAATAAAAGCTCTCTTGTCTGATATATATATATATAGCGGCTGAATAGCTCAACTGGATAAGCACCGGACTTACAAGTGGAAACCCGGGAACCCGTTTTGAAACCCGGGTTGGTTCCTCAACATCCAGTGTGGGCTCTTATAGGCAAGACCCTTGACGGTATTGGCTACACAAGAATCCTTGGGCAAGACCCTTGGTGCAATTTGCTTACCTCATAACATGATGAGAGCAACAAAAATGAATGAGTGTCGGCTCAGATGTCGCCCGGCCAAACAAGGTCTGCATCAGGTGCGGGGGAACCAGAGCACCCTGATGAAAAGTGGGCTACTGGAACAACAACAAGACGGAAATGGGCGAAATACGAGATCCTGGATCTGTTGGTATGCCACTACTCCAGTAACCCTAGTCAGAGGGGTTACATGCAGAGAATGCGGGAAGAATGGTTACTTTGAAATCTGCACTCAACACTAACAGCCAAACAACCAGTAGCACAGTGTTCCAACATCAACAAACGGCAACTGCTATCACCATGAGGTACCATCAGAAATCCTTGAAGATGTCAGTGCAGCATTGAGAATGATTCCTACAACCACCAATGAAGCCAATGAGCTGAAATACACTTCAGCGGCAGGGAGATCCTTGAGATGCTTGGCTATAAGAGCAAGTGCAACCATGAGATACAATACCCACCATGGAAGAGAAGGTTGGAGGCCAAAATCAAGGCAGCATGGAGAGATGTGAGCCAACTGTCAGAGTTCTAGAAAGGTACAATGAGAAAACCAGGACCCAAGAACTACAGCCAGAAACCCATAAGCACTGGAAACTGCCAAACAAAAGCTCCAAGCATTGGCCCCCCACCTAAAGAGATACACAAGAGAAAGTGAAGTCAGACGAATAAACCGGCTCTTCTCGACCCAAAGCGTACTCAGCAGCTGCTCTAGCCACTCCTCCAGGCTTTCTCAAGTTCTTCTTTGAAGCCCTGGTACTTCTCTAGTTCCATGCTTTCGTTCTTTTTTAAACACAGAAACAGTTTTGTTTACCTGTTTGTAGCTACAGTTTCGCCGACGGCTGCCGGCGCCTGAAGAAGCCGTCAGCCGTCGGCGAAACTGTAAACAGGTAAACAAAACTGTTTCTGTGTTTAAAAAAGAACGAAAGCATGGATTTAGAAAGACACAGCAAGAACACACCTAAGACTTCTTTAGTTTCTCGTGTTCCTTTTTCCTGATGTGACCATCACTTGGTATGGCCATATCAACCACAACGGTTGTCCTCTGTTGTTTGTCTGCTACCGCAATGCCCAGTTGGTTTGCCACCACCATTTTGTCAGTCTGGATCTGGAAGTCCCACAGGAGCTTGGCTCTTTCATTCTCTACCACCTTAGGGGGTGTTACCCACTTTGACATTGGGGCTTCCGGTCCATACTCTGCACTCTGCACAGATGTTTCACACTATGACAGCTGTGGCGTTCCATGTATGCTTTCTCTGCCAGCATCTTACACCCTGCAGTTATGCGGTGGATTGTCTCAGAGGCCTCTTTGCATAGCCTACACCTTGGGTCTTGTCTAGTTTAGTAGATCTTGGCCTCTGTTGCTCTGGTGTTCAGGGCCAGTTCCTGTGCAGCCATGATGAGTGCCTCAGTGCTGTCCTTCAGACCAGCTCTTTGTAGCCATTGGTAGGATTTCTTGATATAAGCCACTTCAGTTATCTGTCGGTGGCACATCCCATGTAGGGATTTGTCCTCGTATGATGGTATTTCCAGCGCATCTATAGGACATGCATACATGGGCTCTCCCTTAGAGATGGGGGTGAGAAGCTCAGTCATCTGGGAGGGGCTCTGAGTAGATCTGCTGCTCCTCCACATCTAGAGGAGCCAGTTGAGGTGGCTCGGACATCTGATTAGGATACATCCTGCATGGAGAACTCCCTGTTGAGGTTCTCCGGGCATGTCCAACTGGGAGGAGACCTAAAGGAAGACTCAGGACATGTTGGAGGGACTATGTCTCTGGTCTGGCCAGGGAACACCTTGGAATTCTCCTGGAAGAGCTGGCCCAAGTGGCTGGGGGGAGGGAAATCTCTTGACTTAGGCTGTTGCCCCCACAACCTGACCCCGGATATGCAAGAGAAAATGGACGAATGTGTGTGTGTGTGTGTGTGTGTGTGTGTATATATATATATATATATATATATATATATATATATACACACAGCTCGGTCATCTGGGAGGAAGAGAGAAAGGCTCTTTTTAATTAAGAGCACTTTCCCTACAAGAAAAAGGTGAGCTGTCGGTCAGAAGGAACATACAGCATGATATCTTTGTGAATCAATGCCCAGGCTGCAGGGTATCTTAGACTGCAGCTTTTCCACAAAAGGTAAAACCTTTTCAAGGTGCACTTAGTTTCTAAGGAAACTCAAACGCTGCTGGAAAGACACAGATGGAGATGGAGACAGATTCCTTCAGGGATCTTTAGGGATCTTTGTATCCGATTATTGTCTGTTGAATGAAACTTCCTATTTGCTCATTGTGTTGAACCCCTGAGAAGCCACGCCTGAAACGATTTTACAGGCATTGACGCAAACACACACATGCAAACACACATGTACATTCTTGTCAACGGTATACAAGGTCGGAGAGAATGGAAGTCTCTGGAAATGTTTGAAAAGTGAAAGACGACGATTTAGGCTCTGCAAAAAACTGTGTCAAGCCTTGTCAGTAAACACAGTGAGCTTTTCTTGTGCAGGTGGAGCTTTAGTGTGCAACACCGCAGTCCTTTCTTAGTGCCAAATCACTTTACTTTTATCAGTACTGAGAAAACGACGCATCACACTTTATGCAAATCACTCTGTGATTTAATATTCAGAATAATGTTGTGTAAGTTGTGTTTTACTTATGATCTTTGAGCTGAGAAGCATTGATGCACATGGGCAATAATCTCTTCATAAAGCTTGAAGAGCTTTATGAATGGAATGGATAGCTTGTTGTTGTTGTTTACGACCGAGGAAATCTTTGCATCTCCCCTTTCCACTTCTGCTTAGTTGCAGTAACGTTACATAACAGGCCATCTGCTCTGGACATTGATTTAAAAGTCGCCATGTAAGCCATATGAGAATGAAGGTAAACATTAGGAGAAAAGCAGCTTGAACGCTGCTTTAGACAGACATTGTTAGGCTTCTGAAGGTTATAGGTAATCACACCCTCTCTATCCATCTCTTTCCAAAAGATTTCCCTCATTTTCAAAATAAACTGCATCAAATCTTGTGTTCTCAGAGTTTAGGTAATGCTTTTTGTTTTTGAAGCTTATGGTTATTAGATTTAACACCAGATGAGTAAAACAATGAATACTTTTAAACTGTAGTGAACATCTGGTTTAAAGAAATCAAATTATAGGTTCAAGAACACAGTGAGCATGGTTCTTTAGGGACATCTAGTGGTAAAAGTGGGCACTGTTTTTCAGTAAAAATCAGTTGCAACTAAACTAAACATGAAAAATTTACTAGTTTGATTCAATTATTTTTAATATTCATCCTTGAGCTACTATGTGTTTGGTCATAATGTTGCCCAAGATAGCAACATCTGGCATAATAAAACAAAAGGACATCTATCTTGTGTTTGGTATACATTACAATGTTAAAAAAAATAACGTTTTGCTTGAGTTTGCACTTAATGCAGTTTTAATAAAAATTATATGCTTTAAACGTTTCAGAGAACTTAATGACTACAACAATTTTGGCCACAGCCTCATTATAAGCCATGCTTGTATTTGAAAACTTTGATTTGGTGTTTCACGGTGAGGGCAAAACTCACCTGGCGGTGTGAGTTAACCACCTTTCACAGGGGCCTGTGCTCTGCTCACTCTGTTTTCACCTGTTCTGACCACCATCCCCTTCACCACCAGGTCTAACTCACCAATAGGTGGTAATCAGTTAACAGCGCTGCTATTCTCTTTACTTTCAGTATGGAGATCTGAAGGTCTGATCATATGGTTATAAAATCTATAATTGAACTTTGGCCCAGATACACAATGCACAAAAGTCTAATAATGACACCATCAGTTCAGATCTGGTTTTAGACCATTAAAAGGGTGAAATGTTCCCCCATGTTGGAAGGAGCTCTGCCTGAAGTGAGAAAATTTCAGTAACTGAGTTAATGATTTTGTGAGTGATGGAGGGAGATGTGGATCAAGCAAGGCTTTGTTTTCAGTAATAAAGGTGCAGCAGCACCAGTCTGGCAAAGCTCCAAATGCAAGGGTCTGTCTATGGTCCGGTTCTCACCTTTAAAAAGGGAGTCCGATACATACAGAACTAACAGAAATACAAGCAGGAAAACAAGATAAATAGCACGTAGTGCACCTACAGGAGGTCTTGCAAAAACCAGCCTGAACAGGTGAGTTTTTAGGTGCTTATTAATGGAGTCCACTGAGTCCACTGATCTCAGGCTCAGGGGGAGAGAGTTCCAGAGTCTGGGGGCCACAGCAGCAAATGATCTGTCACCTTTGGTTGTTAGATTTGAATAAAGACTGAAAGAGTAAAATCCTGATTATAAACATGTGAAATGAACAACCTCCACTAGAGGCCGGGCTCAGCACTAATGAAAAAAGGAGGAGCTTCATCATTTATTAAGGGCATGGAGTAGAGATGATGCTCCTCCACATGCAAAGGAGTCAGTTGAGGTGATTTGGGCATCTAATCAGGATGTTTCCTGATCGGCTTACTTTGGAGGTTGTCTTGATGAATCTCACTGGGACAAGAGTCTGAGGCAGAGCCAGAACTTTCTGGAGGCCTGCTCTGGGAATGCTGCTCATCTTGGCCAGGGCATTTTTGTAAAATAGCTTTTCTAATCCATTGAATTTTCTTCCTGGATAAATAAAGATTAAATATAAATGAAGTAAACAAATTTGTATAATTTATTGCATGTTTCGTTATCATACAATGTTTCTGGAGGAACACAACTACACTTCATTTGTCAACAGTTTTCTGGGGCAAGTCTGGGAATTCCACAACACAAGTTCTCTAACTTTAATTTCTGCAGCAATCAAAATTCAGTTTTTGGTTTCACTACTTGAGATAACAGATACATTAGTTTAATAGTAACTTGTACTATTGTGCTTGTGCCTTTGTCATGCTAACTAGTAGATCGTGGCTAAACCTAATGAATCAGTTTAGTGGTGGAACTCAATAATTAGAGGAAAAAAAGAAGGTCATGCATTTGCCTTCGTTTGTTTTCTAACCTAATTTGATGCCCATAGGAGGACATTTAGAGCTAGAATACTCAATGCTGACTGAAAAATAAGCAGATTAAGTTAAAATCTGCGGTCCTTTTCAGCATTATGACAGCCTCGCATGAATGTCGGTTTTTTTGGGGGGGGGGGGGGGGGGGAATCCCCACTTTTTCCAAAGTAAATTTTTGTCCCCTGCTCTTTCTACTGTCCAAAAATAATATTACAATATATAAATAGATACTGGTAGAGCACTAGGACCAAGTGGAAAACAACCACTTGCGATGAAGCCTGTTTCCCATCAGAACCGCCCATAAGCTGATCTATTGGCTCTGCTGATACTTGCTAACGTGTGATTGGCCGTTCCTGCCGCCTGTGTACTTGACAGTACTGCATTCCTGACATTGCATAAAAGTGCCTCTAGGCTATAGTTTTATACATTTTTTTATATTTACTATAAAGACCCCCTCGAGGTTCTCACCACACCAAAAAGCTGATTGAAAACAATAGTAGATGCGTAATTGTCAGTTTGATGAAGGGTGACTGAACTCTAAATCTTTACAGTGCAAAACTAAACAAATAAACACATAAAACATTCCCTGAGCAAATACAGTAACTATTTCAGTGAATTATTTATTTTAATATCCAAATGTAAAACTAAATAATAAGTAAGTAAAAATGTATTTTTTACATAGCCTTTCAAGATCAACCAGGGGCAATCAAAACAATGGAGAGGAATATGCAGAGAAATTACATTTAAGGCCCTAAAAACTCGAACAAGAATCTTGAAATGAACTCTTCTGGAAGAGAAGCAGGGTGTCGTAGGTGTCTCAGTCAGAAGCCGAGCACAGGCATCACAGGAGGTTTTGCTCAGACAGGTAATGAGGGAGAAGCAGAAATTTAAGGATAAAAAAAAATTCCAGCTCAGTGTGTGACTCACCTTGGCAATGCTCCTGAGATGATAGAAAAAGGAGAGAACCAGAGAACTCACACAAGACTCGCCCTGTCAAAGGTCTCAGCAAGTTTAACAGAGATGAGAGGTGGGAGAAGCATAGAAAATAGAATAGAATAGAAGGCTTTTATGGTCACTGCAAGTACAATGAGATTAAAAGCAGCTTTTTCAGTGCAGTCAAACACAAATCGTAAAATCAATAAATAAACTGTGCAAAGTTGTGCTACATACACATCATATATTGCAGTTACGGTCAATAACATATAGATATTGGTTGTACATGCTGCTCAAAAGAATATCCGACTAGGAACGAGCTTGTCCAGGGCACAGGTTAATGAACACTTCACTGTAAAAAAAACACCTCTCCATGTAATGGTGGATTCAAATGCATTTACACCCTAAGACTGAGTGGCTCTCTGTCATAAGCCCTGGCCACAGCACCAACGCCATCATTTCTACCAACACAATTTGTGTGGTAATTTTTTGTAATGTTACGTTACTTGATTTCTTTAAACGCTTGCCTTTGTGAGTAATGGCTTCATTTAGCCTTCAAATCCTGAAAAACCCCAAAATAACACCGACCTACGCTACACCACGCCTCTTTTATTTGATTGGCTGGACGATAACTCACAAAGCCTCTCATTGGTTAGTAGCTAAAGCAATCATTTCTAACCGGCAAATGATTGGTTGAGCTGCCTGGAGGAAGTCCAGCACCACAACATAGACGCAATAACCTCAGAGTTGACAAAAGCGAGCTGCTACAGTGACAACATTTGGAGTGTAGACTAATTTTTCATCCCTTGCAAGCTGTGCCTCGGGCGGACCACGCTGGCGCGGATTAGGTTCTTTGTCTGTGAATCCTCTCCCGGTCCGTGTCAAGGATTTGGTCTCAGAGTGGACTTTACCACCACCACACGGCAGAAAGAGGAAAGTGGGGCTGTATTGTTCAAGGCTAGTAGGTAGCTAGCTTTGCAAAGCGGCTTGCGTTTGTGGATATTTATCGTGGACCGCAGGCTATATGGCTGTAAATTACGAGCCTATATATGGACTTTCAGAAGACGAGGTAAGCTTTAATGTCATTAAAGCCCGTGTTGATTTGTAGCGTGGTGTCGTGAAGAGGGGTTGAGCTAGAGATGGCTAACGGTTAGCCGTCAGTGAAGCCAAACAAGACCTCACCCACGGCAACATTCCGCTGTACTGCTCAGGTAGCTCCCATCATTCCCCTTTATCACTGTTTTATCACTTCTTCAAAACATCAGCATCTGCTTAATGATAAGAAGCAACGAGCCGCTTTGTTAGCAGACTTTTCAAGTTAAAACGCCCACTTTATAGCTTTGCTGCATCCTCTTTTGCATTAAAATGTATGAACGACTTGTAGCTGTCACTGAAAGTGCTGTGTCGAAGTGCGAGTGGGTACATTTATTTGTGCTATTTTTGGATCCGATGATGGCTGAAATTACCGGATAACTAGTTTAGACCCAAACATCTCATTATCTCAGCTGTAATCACAGATGTTTAGATGGAGAGCTGACCACAGAGGCAATGTGGTCACAACTAGAGTTAGATAAATATATCTGTGTTGGATGTGGCACTGCAGATGCTGTGATTCCTCAGATCAGCAAACGCATTTCAGCACTGCTATGTGACAAACGAGACGATTCCCCCATGTAGCACGTGTTAAATCACTTCACCTGTCAGCCATTTGTTATGCAGTCACTAAAAACGAGGTCTAGACGATTGTTATGTTGATGTTGTTGGTAACTTCTTTTTAAAGATTTATGAATTACATTTAACAATCTGATTTGCATTGGATTCAGATATTTCTTTTTGACAATCTTAATTTGCATCTAGACATTTCAAAACCATTTATCTAAACAGTTTTCTGAAATCCAAATTCAGAAACTGTCCTATACACTGCTGCCACTAAGACAAGCACTGATAAAAGATATCTTGATATCCTGGTATCTTTTCAACCAGTTGAAAGGCTTTTTGCGACTCGTTTTGACATTACCTAGTCATTTTAAGAATGATTGAAATGTCAAAAAGCAGGGCCGCTAATTTCTTGAAAGGTTGGTAAACAAGAGGAATGCAAGTTACTCCACCAAAGTCTGAGTTTTTTTGTGTTTGTGAAAGTAAAGCATACTGGAAACCACAAGGTAACGTGCTGAACCATTTAACATGTTTCCACTCTTTATAAGGAGCCTGGTGGTTTTTATGTAGTTTTACTGACGTACGACGTGGATGCTGCAAAGGAGATGTTATACAGTCCTGTCATGTAAAGTTATACATGAAATATAGAGTCTAGAATGCATAACTTTACCACAATAAACATTCACATAACGGTTTTTATTGTGTCTTTGTAGTGGGGTACAAAAGAAATCAGATTGAATTTAGACTGACTATTTCCAGTCACCTGCCAATTTCTTTTGTGTGCTTCTACGTCCTACTGCTAACAAACAGGGTTATGTAACTGGTCTGATTTAAATTAGGGATACACAGGTTCAAAAATTTGGGCCGATCTTATTAACCGGCATTAATACAGCTAAATAACTTAATAATACTTATTTTTCTTACACTTTTTGCACTGTTTAAAAGTGATCACACCACCTACATTGCTCCTCTGCTTCATTAAAGCCGGTCGTGCACTGTACAACTTTTTTTTTAGCCAATTTTCCCTTCGTGCGAGAATCTACGAGATTGGGGCGAGTTTTGCGCTGAGCGTCGTGTAATATTCAGGGGTTACAAGAGGCTATTAACACCGCGTGACCAATCACCGGTCAGCAATCGTAAATTTGCACGAATTTCTGGCATGCTTGATATTTTGCTCGTCCCTCATGACAGTATTGCACTGTTGAAGTGGTGCTGCGAGCGGCTGCAACCCAAAAAGTACCAGAACCGCTCAGCTATTTCCCTATTAACACACGTCGGTCTTTTTCATTTATACTTTTCTTTTTGCACACAATGACAAGGATTGTCAAGAAAGCGTGTTTTTCGTGTTAAACTTATAAAACATTAATTTACTTTTGTTTCTTTCTTTCGTCTTCCTCCTCTAACCCCCATAAATCCTCGTGTGTCCTCCTACAGCACTCCCGAAGGACAACAGACATCAATAACAAAAAAAGGTCCGGCGTGTTGTGTAAAACCTACAATTTTTTAGCAATTTTTTAGGCCCGACGTGCTGCTACCAGACGTAATGTGAGCACATGACTCGTGAGATTAGCTTTGCGAGGATGTTGTACAGTTTGAGCTGAACGCTATGAGTAAAAAAGTTGCACAGTGTCCACCCGGGTTTAAACACCCCAACAATCCTGCGCTGCATCTCTGTCGCTGCCACATGTCCAAACAAATACCACACGGCCAACACCCTCACTTCCTGAAACAAATATGCTATCAGCTAAATAAAGATGGAAATAAACATTGGTTTTTAATATTGGCTCAGTTTTATTTAATGACCCGATACCAGTATGTTAAAAAAAACAAATGACAAACCGATAGTGATGCTGATGTTTCGTGCATCCCTGATAAAGTGTTTTCTTTTGTGAATGCCAACACAGAACTACTGATTATCTCAGCCAGCAGCTTAAAGTGCTTGATGCAGATTGATAAGGAAGTAATGTGAGTGTTTTTCTAGGGTTGGGATCAAATATTTTCCTATATCTTTTTCTTTTTTGCAGAATGATACACGTGTGCTGCGGGTCAAAGTCATTGCTGGAATTGATCTGGCAAAGAAAGACATCATCGGTGCCAGGTAAGCGCCACAGGATGCCTTGAATGCAGCTGTTTCTTCATTTAAAAAATATATTTTAAACATTGAAAGTAGGGATGTTCCGTTCCGATGTTGGATGTAATTCAATATTGGCCCAAAAACACTGTATCGGTTTATATCGGACGACATCAAACATCTCAGATACAAGCAGTCCGTTAAGGTTCACATTTTTGCAACCAATGGTTAAGAAATTTTCATATTTTTCTTACTTACTCTTGTTCTCGGATTGAGTAATATCACTTGATCAAGCCTTTCATACATTCCACACTGTGAAATAGGTAAAAGTATGTATGATTTGTGCTGATATCGTATCAAATTGATATCGGTATCGGTCAGTAGCCTGGCCTGCCAGACTCCTCCTCTGTTTAATTCTGCACAGAGAAAGAGTCTGGTAACTCACAGGCAGAGAGGCACTTGGGGGGGGGGGGGGGGGGGGGGGACTAGGCAGCTCAAAAGTAACCAATCAGAAAAGAGATGGAAATCCCAATTGTACCGCACAACGCTGTAGTTTTCTAGCTGTAGTAAAAAGAACTAGCGTCTGGCAATGGCGCAAACATCTTTTTTTTTTATTTTTTAGAAGAAATGCTTTTAGCGCTTCTACTTGTGGTTTTAAAGACATTTGAGTCATTTAGAACAGAGGAAAGAGCCGAAGCAAACTCCGCTGCTGTCTTTGTTGTTTATGAGAAACTGAGCATCGCTGTGTGTGACGTTCGTGACGCTGCAGTTTTTTAGCTGTAGTCAAAAATGGAGTCTAGTGACAGCGCAAACATCTTTCTTTAGAAGAAATGCTTTTAGCGCTTCTACTTGTTGTGTCCAAGCCATTTAGAGCAGAGGAAAGAGCCACAGCAAACTCCGCTTCAGTCGCCATGTTCGACAAACTCTGCGTTGTGGTGTGTGATGTACGGTACTCAGCGCTGATTGGCTCAGTTAGAATTCTCACGGGGTGGGGTTATTTTAATAGGAGAGTTACCAGACTCTTTCTCTGTGCAGAATTAAACAGAGGACGAGTCTGGCCAGGCTAATCGGTCAGTATTGAAGACTGTAATATCGGTATCGTATCGGAAGTGAAAATGTTGAAGATTCTCAGGTCCTGACTATTGCAGCTGTTATGGACATCAGCTGACGAAGTTCATACGGTCATCCCGTAATAACTGTCAACGTAATAATTTGACATTCATAGAAGGCGAGTCAGGAATAAGACTGGGACTGAAGCTAATGGGCTCAGCATCCTACTCCTAAGGGCTCATTTTGTGTGCCTTTTTAACCTCGGTCACCAACAAGTTACAAACTTTCACTGCATTCTATTAACAAAGACCTTGAACTCTGAGTGTTAATCAGTGATTACCTGCTGCTCCCATCTTACTCATAATCCCACTTGGTTGCAAATTTTCCAGATAGAAACTGCTGATTAATAATTAAACACGTCTCATACTTTGTCACATGTGACAACACACTGATGTAACTGACAACACCCTTTTAGATTTGGATTTGGATTTAATGTCTCTTTCTGTTTGTTGCTTGGTATATATTGACATTTATTTTTTTATTTTATTTGATTGCATCCTTAAGCTGCATGACATCCGTCCATAAAAATCTAATAGCCTTCCACTTTACACTGGCAGTGCCAAAACTTGTTAAGAAATGAATGAGACCAAGTGAAGCGATGAGCTACCACCTGCTCTTTCCTTCATCTGCTCGATGTATCCGTTCTCAGAAAGAACATTTATTTTGCAGGAAAGTTGCTTTGTTATTGCAAACGATTTCAAAACAACCCTCAAGTGTAACGTGAATCACTTAAAATCCTAAAGAGGTTTGTTTGGAGTTCCTGTAATGCCATGTTGATGTGTTGCAATCACTATTTTTATTGGAGATGACTGTTTATTATTTTCCCCATACAAATACAACCAACAGAAATATTCATGCAGACTGAAAACAGTAGGTTTGGAGTGTCTGCTTAAAAGAAGTGCTTGAATAATTAATTACCGTAATTTCCGGACTATAGAGCGCACCTCAATATAAGCCGCACTGGGCTAAAAGCCGCAGATATCTACTGAATTGAAAACGTAGTTTAACTGAACTGATCAGTATCAAACAAAACAGAAAAGTTATTGATTAGTTTATTCATCGTCCTCCTGCGCACTGAAACCACTGAAGTCATCTTCTTCAGTGTCTGAGTTGAACATACCTTTTCTGTGACGATGTCAGTGTCGCTCTCCGTGTTGCTGTCATCATCCCGGGGTGAAGCTGGGAAAACAAGCAGCGCCGTTTTACTGTGAAAAAAATCCTCCTGGGCGCTTTCCGTAGCGCTCCTTTAACCAATCCTTCATTAGACTTTCCAGCATCCATCCTTTCTGGTTGACTAAAGCCGCACCTCATTATAAGCCGCGTGGTTCAAAGCATGGGTAAAAGTAGCGGCTTATAGTCCGGAAAATACGGTAGTTAGCTGCTCTTTAATTTCTTTTGACAAGGTGAGCCGATTCAGCTGTAGAACGGATTGAGACTATTTTTAAGCGCTTCAGATCCAAATCAGTGATTTTATTTCTCATCTTATTTCTTTTAACACCAAGAGCAGCAGCAGATTCCTGGAAAGCTTGATTTACACTTATATCCGTAGCCTCCTTTAGAAAATAATGCCACCAATTAGCAGCAATGCTGAGCCGGCATCAGTGAGCCTTCGGTTGTTCATAAGTGGTCAGACCATGACAGTAAAGTGGTGCAATCGTGCCTTTTTTTATTTTTTTTTTTTACAAAAGATAACGTGATGGCTGTTTAAAAGGGTTATGGGGGTGGTCTCTGCGCTGCTGCGGACTTCCGTTAAACTTGGACATGAGTTGATTTTTATTGCGATTGAAGCCGCGCTCTATAAGTTTATTCTGGTGATCTGAGCTCCAGCTCTAACTGAGAGAAGCTCTGCATCGCTCCGGTTTATCATCTCAGCTGTTTACTTTCATTTTCAAAATAGTTTTTCTCGGCATTAATTGCACATGTGATCGTGACATCTCTCTTTGTTGCGCCAAGGCATAACATGCATTCACAAGTCCGGCGTTGTGGCAATATTGCAACCAATCTCGGTGGCACGAATGCAGCTAAATTCCAGCGCCACCTTGTCGCCCCGGCGCGTTCATAAGAAACACCGTGGTGACAGTATTACGCTGATTTGCTGGCATGGTGTGTCTTATAAAAAGGAGTGTTAAATATGTCTGCACACAAAGGTGTGATGCTAACACATGGAGCAGCTCTTAAGTCAAGAGAGGAGGCTGACTGATTCTTGGCTATTTTCACTATTTACTCACAAGCTGAGCGTGATTAATGAAGGCTTCATGAATATTTAAAATGTGACTTCATTCTGCTAATTCTAGTAATGTATCAGAGCAGTGTTAAAGCAGACATTGCCAGAAAGAGTTCTTGCCCTCATGTAGAGGGTATGAGTGAGCATCCTGGTGCCCTGCTGGCAGGACATCTCGGCCTTTCTCTGTCGGAGCTGAACTGTGATGCAGAAACACTGAATGAGGACTTGGACGTGTGGCTAGCTAACCACAGTTGGTGCTTACTTGGCAGTCTGTCGCATTTTGAGAGGTTTCAAACAGAGCCAGCCTTTTCTCTTTGCTTCAGATGTCATTCTGTTCCTACTGTCTTACATATTTATTATTCTTTTATTCCTTAGCCATGCTGTGTTCTTCCAAGTTATTGGGTTTTGGTTGTGTTGGTTTCCAGGAGTGTTGATAAATTTTCAAGGACCTTGCATGCAGTGAAAGGAAAAATCCAGCAATCTGATATCATTTATCTAGTGTTGGCTTTTCAGGCCAACTTCCAGGGGGTTTCACTAATGGAAGTGAAGGAGAAAAGAAGACTTGGAAAAGCTGAGATACATTAGATTCATTTTTATTGTTTAGTCACAGCCCGTCACAGAACCACACAAACATGCAATTAGAGGCTGTGGGGTTCCTGAAGATATGAATTCGTAATCAAACGGCAGGACTTGGGGTGAGGAACATTTTTCTGACAGCTTTATGATGACTCGTCTTAGTATTATTTGCTTTTTTCTCACCTCTCCTT